>NC_056741.1:1540914375-1540941308 GCF_019279795.1 Protopterus annectens | reverse complement strand
ATTGCAGAATGGATTAAAAAATGATTGTGATACTTGGAGTTAAATATACAATGATTAAAAAAGATACTTACCAAAATTTTGAGCCAAGAATTAATTTTAATTGTTATGTTTATTTGTTCATATATTTATTTGGTTATGTATCAGTCTGTCTCTGTATATCTATTTGTCTGCATATCTAGCTATCTTTTTTTTTGGGTAGGATCTGGCAGTTAGTGCAGAATTTAAGGTTGTATTTTTAGTGTGACACTTTCAAAAAGCAAGTTGTGCATTGCAAGAAATTCTATACCAAATAAGTAGTACTAAAATATAACATAATATGAATTTATTTTTACATTATTTTATTAATTTACTTTTTTTCCATTTGTTGATTGTGGCAATATGAGTTAAGCAACCATTAAACAGAAGCCTGGAATGAAAAGCTCCACAGAGCAGTGATATGGCGACAAAATTAAATAAGTAAGAAACTGCATTTAGATAACAACTAAAGCAAAGTGCAACAGTACATATGATCAGAGTATTTCACACAAGCATCTAGTGTTGTCCAGATGCAATAAATAGTAAACATTGTCACAGCTTGCCTTGACTTCATCCAGTTTCAATTTAGGACAAAAAAAAAAGAACACGTGTAGCATGTCATAAGTGATAATTGGACAGGTATAGAGGATAACAGTAAATATGAGGGAAAAGTTATAGTAACATCAATAAGTTCATTGAAGATTTAGGACTATGTCTGATCATGGCATGATACAAAAGACGGTATAGTCCCTACAGGGAAATAATTATAAGAAAAATTAATTTGTTGAAAAAATGAAAGTTGAGAAAACTATTAATTGCCTTTGTAGAAGTAAAGAGAAATGAAAAATTGAGACAAATATTAAATTATCTTTACAGAAGTAAAGAAGGGCAATTCCATAAAAGCTATTGTCTTATAGTTATGCAGATTAGCAAGATCTCAGTGTAAATGTCAAGCAGAGTGGAACAAATGTAATTAGTGAGTGTCAAGAAAAGCATTTACATAATGTGGTTTCAGTAATAATATTAATATAATATTATATTATAATATATATAATAATTCAATATAACGTGCAGATATCAGTATGAAATAGCACACAGCATGTTTTATTCACTGAACTGCAATGTTCCCAGTGCTCATCATATTTGTAAGAGTCTTAGAAAGGTATGGGTCACTACCAGGAATTAAAAAAAAAACTTTTTTATCCCCTATACCTGTTTTTTTTAATTGGATAGATTTCTGATAACATTGGTCACTGCATAGTCAATAGTTTCTCTATTTTTTTCTATTATCAAAAAAGTAGTAGGAGGTCAAATAAGAACCAGCTGTTTAGCAAATGGGGCTATATTTTGGCTCCTGGTGACAACATGCCCTCATATGCATGTAGACCTATTCAAGCTGGCTACTGAAACCGTCATTGTAGTTTATGATTTTTCTTTTTATATGCATTTCTTTTTTCATTTCAGACTCCAGTCAGTAATAGAGACCCCTGATTTCCTACATTTCCCAATTACTGTCACAGTCAACAATAGGAATGTATGCTAGTGCAGGTCATGGACTTCTTTATGACTTGAATGTTCTGAAAAATGTTCCCTTATAACCCCAGGGTAAATCATTTTACTGACATGCAACATATTCTATTAGACGCCTTTGCATGACTTTTTCTATTTCTGCCAGCTTAAGGCACCTAGGGATTTTACATACAATAACAGAGATTTCCATGATGAATCACAGCATCCTTCCCATATGTGAAAATAGGACTTCAGTGTTACATCCCTTTCAAGATGGCTATCTGATGGCAGTAAGACAAGGTGAACTTTATCAGCTCATTAGTTAGGGTGGGCATGACCTCTGCTTCATTGTATAAGTTGGGTAATTATGAGATGATTCCCTGGTCTAGATTATACTACATGGTGAACCTGCATTTTTTTCTGTCTCAACCATCATGAATAAGTTATGAGAGACAAGTAGCTATTCTTTCTGCCAAAACTGCTATAAACAACTTTTTAGCTGATATGGAGAACTGAGATTGGCCTAAATACAGAAATGTTCAAGGAGTCTGTGCCTTGTATGGGGATCACAATTTTATGAGTGAACAATGCTATTTTGCCAACAGTGGAAAGCTTAGAGAGAGAGACTCAGAGCAGTAGCTAGATAAATTGGTGCTCTGGGTATTCCACCATATTGATGCCCCACTGAAGCAAGGAGGATAGAAAATCCTTCTCCATCCCGTACAATCCCCTAACTCTTCAGAATACTTTTTGCTAAAGTTACAGAGGACTCTCTCTCACACATACATGCGTGAGTGTGCTCGCTAAAATGAATGCATTTCAGCACTGGCAGTGCCACTACTACACCTCTGTCAAACAGGCATTGCCAATTATGTCTTCTAACAGTTTGTATCTAGGACACACACACCCCTCCCCCAGTTATGGCACTGAAAACTCTTATGCAGATGGACACATATTTGGGTCTTCATACAGTTAACTCAGGAGCTCGGTGAGGCTACTGACAAAACTTTTATTGCTCTTAAAAAACTTAAGTCTTATTAAATGGTGTTTATCAGCATACGTATGTGTGTGTGTGTGTGTGTGTGTGTGTGTGTGTGTGTGTGTGTGTGTGTGTGTGTGTGTATATATATATATATATATATATATATATATATATATATATATATATATATATATACATATATATACATATGTGTGTGTGTGTATATATATATATATATATATATATATATATATATAAATATATATATATATGTGTGTGTGTATATATATAAATATATATATGTATATATATATATATATATATATATATATATATATATATATATATATATATATATATATATATATATATATATATATATATATATATATATATATATATATATATATATATATATATATATAACCCAAAATATCAAGACCAAAATCTTGAAATTTCAAAACATTGAAAACTCAAAACACTGAATCTCATAATATTGAAAACACACAAGATTCCAATACTGGAAAACATCGAGCAGTATAATTGTAGAAATTCTAAACCAGAAACAGAGGTCCAAGTCCACAAAAGGTACCAAACAGTTTTATTCACAAACAGAATGAGCGCTTTCGTCTTGAGTACAAGGCTTCATCAGATATCTCCACATAATTTTACTTAACTATTTATATCATATGTCATTAGATCTAATTAAAATTTAAAGACATATGATGCCTTAAAATGTAAATCCACATGAATGATTTGTATGTTATACTTTCATTCCTAAATAAACTTTAAAATAACATAGCAAAACTGTGTAATGTTAGAAAATATTAAAAATGATGATATTAAAATTGCATACATTAATATCTTAAAAAGTAAACCTCATAAAATAGTTACACTTGTGAGGCTTTTGCTAATAACACTGGTTTAATGGTAATATACTCATTCAAACCTGGGGGAATGTTAGATTTAAGCCTCAGCTGCCACTTTAGTTCTTTGTTCAGCAATACATTTTTAACATCTCCACCTCTAGAATTTATTTTGACCATATCGATGATACCAAATTTAAAACCATTAAAACCAGAACAAACGATGGAATGCTTATATAGTGCACTAGCCTCTTTTTTAATCTTAATATCATAGGCATGTTTGTACATTCTGTCCTTGAGAGCCCTCTCAGTTTTTCCTATATAAAATGCAGGACAATTTGCATATACTGCTAGATATACTATCATTTTTGTATTGCAATTCCCCTTACAAAACCTCACTCTACTATACATACCATTTTGTAAACATATACTGTCCTCATTAAAGATATAGGGACACTGCCTGCAATGACCACATGCAGTAGTCACCTTTTTAATTGAAAGTTTCGGTGCTTGCATTTGTTCAAATGTTCTTTTAAAATTCATACCAGTCCTATATGTAAAACTGGGTTCATGTCCTACCACATCGAACAATTCCTTATTTGTTTTAAGCATACTCCAGTTCTTTTTGATAATGTCTGTAAACATCCCTGTAAACCCATTAAATTCAGTTACACATGCTTTTTGAAATTTTCTATCTTCCTTAGCCTTAACTGTCATCCCCATGGGATTGCCCAAAGAGGTTTATATCTGATACTCCATCCTCTACTCACCTCGTCCAACACTCCTTGCACCATCTCTCTAGGATAACCCCTCTCCATAAACATATCACCCAGACTGTTCAATTCCTTATCCAATTCTTCTCTATCTGAAGTCATCCTTGCAATACGGACTGCCTGTCCTTTAACAAGACTTTTTTTCTGGGCCATAGGGTGGTGACTAGTATAGTGCAAAAAAACTATTACACCAGGTGTTCTTTCTATATATTCTGGACTTGAAACCTTGTTGAGTTAGAAAAATAGTGGTATCTAAATAATTTATGCTGGATTTGTTCCATACATAGGTGAATTTGAAATACGTAGTACACTTATTTAAATACTGCATAAAGGAGTCCATTGTTTCTTTACTCCCGCCCCATAGAACAAAAATATCATCCAGAAATCTCATATATAGAGGCATGTTGTTACTATAAGGTCCAATGAATATGTAGCAACACTCCCATTCCAGCATAACCAGGTTGGCGTAAATGGGAGCGCAAGCTGCCCCCATTGCCACGCCACTAATTTGCTGATAATATTCACCTTGGAAACTGATATAATTATAATCAAGTACCACCTCCATCAATTCAAGAAATAACTGAATTTGATCTCCAGACATAGTGGAATGCTTGTATATACTCTCACTAAAAAGTTGATACCCCTCCTGTCTAAGAATACTGGTGAACAAATCCTTTACATCTATGGTAAGGAAACTCAAATTTTCCTTCCAAACTTCCTGCGTTAATTTGCTTAGAAATTCCCATGAATCTTTGATTACATGATCCATTTTATATGGAATCTCCTTTGTCCAAAAATCAACATACAATGCTAATGGATGTGTTCTGGAATTTCTAGCAGACACTATAGGTCTAAAGGGAGGGTTGTCAACACATTTGTGTACCTTAGGTACCCCAAAAATGTTTGGGATGATAGATTAAGGTTGCTTTAAGAAATTGTAAGTTCTACCATCAATTCTATTCTCAATCAAATATTCTTCCACCAAAGAGTCAATTCTACCATAAGCAATCATTATTTCATTTTTAGAAACTGGAGAATAAGTATTGGTATCAAGCAAAATATTATTTATAGCATTATTGTACTCTTCTGTACCATAAATGACTATGCCTCCCCCTTTATCTGGCTTCATAATACGTATATCAGTTTGCCCCTTTAAAGCATTTAACAATAATTTCTCCTTTTTATTCAAATTAGAAGCCTCCTTATTATTTCTATTGTTGTTGTATGCTATGTATATTTCTTCCGTAACATATTTTTCAAACATCATAAGTACTGGATGTAGGGGAGGATTTATTATACTTTTTCTATATAACCCTTTTATAAGATTCCAATACTGACTACATTTCAGCACAAATACATACAGAAACAATTCAAAGACAAACCATATGACTTTTCTCAAAGTGTAAGCAGGGTGGCAAGCACCCCTGCATCCCCCACACCCCCTGCTACTTAAATATATCAACTCTGAGATTGCATTTAGTGGGGGGTGGATGGGGGGCTTAGCTCCCTGCTTATTGTAAAAGGGTAATATGTTTCTGAATGTACTTGTGCTGGGATATTGTCAGTGATGGTATCTTGTTTGTTTTCAATATTATGAGATTTAGTGTTTTGAGTTTTCAGTGTTTTGAAATTTCAAGATTTTGATCTCGATATTTTGGAATTCTATATTCTGAAGGGAATCACTGTGGAATTTACTATCAGTGGAAGGAACTGCAAACAGATGCCTTTATAAATAGAACTATCACTTATTTTGCCCTACTATTTGGCAATATTGGGAGATTATACATAAATTGTGAGCTGATGAAAGAGAAACATTTGTAATTAACCATTTTATATATGTATATGGTGTTTTGGGGAAAAAGGGCAGATCTTCTGTAACTGAAAGATTGTTGTTAGAGCTTTGTAGCTGGCAGTCATGGATTCAAGAGTCAGCAATCTTCAAGATTAGTGAAACAACAGATTTTTTTACAATGTTTTTGAGTGAGGTACACTACTTAGGATTATATAGGGAATTAAATGGAAAAATGGTTCATTGGGAATCAAAATTGTCTGGGAAATTTGCAGGAGTGATCAAGTTTGTTAGCTATAGGTGAGTTTAAGCAGATTTCAAAAGTTTAAACAGCAGAATATGTTAGACCACTTTTCATGAACTGCATCACTATTACTATTCGAGTCTGTCACAAAATGTAATTTCACAGAACTTGTGAAATTAAGATTCAGGGTAGAATTTCATAATTAGGGTAGTTAGTTCACGTAGTCTAGTATCAAGATCATTAATAAAAAATATGTCCAGTACAGATTATAGAAATTATAAATTATTACCATGTGTTTTGTGTAGTGAATTTTTACCCATGGGCTTGACGATGTTTAGTGTTGGTATTTACCAGGCATACCCCTCAACTGTACATTTTTTTGCAGAATGTCCAGATTTTTGCCTCCTATTTTTTGGTCAATGTTTTATAAAATTGTGTTTTTCAGGCAAGTTAGTGGCCAATAATTAAGGACTGAAGCCAGAAAATAATGACAGGCATTTGAGTTTCAGACTTCATACCCTTCAGAAAATTCATGCTAATGCAAAACTTGTTATTCCATCAACTTTCTAAGTCTATAAGAGCAATATTTAAAAATTGTCCCTATTTTGGGGCCTTTGTCACACTTTTATTTATGGCTTTGTCCAGATTTCTTGCACTAAGAGGTTCAGAGGTATGTTACCAGGTGTGCAGTGGTCAACTGTCAGTATACTAGCACTTAGTCAATATATTCACTTATAGAGGTCAATGTTTCACCCTTGCTTTCAGGAACAGCAAAGTCAAGTTTTTTTTTTTGATTTTTTGCCCCCCCCCCCCCACACACACACACACACTGTCTATCGATCATAAGCACCTCCCAAGCAGTCAGACCATTAGTTACCTATCACTGGAGTGAGGGTCAGCTGAAGGGAGTCCAATGTTCAGACAGCTATCACGGATTGGTTTGCAGAATTTTCTGCTTTCCCCTATTCCTACTATACACACACATACACACACACACACACACACACACACACACACACACACACACACACACACACACACACACACTGATGATGGGGTATCAGTTCAATGGAATGATTGCAGGGGCTGTCCCCTCATTTCTGCAAGGGGCCATCTCACCAAGCAGCTCTGTCCTTCTCCTGAGTCCAAGTGACATGGTTTCTGGTCTTTATCTAGATGTTAGCATTGCCCAGTATGTTGACAAGCATGCACATATCCCTTGGTCCCCTCTGAGAAAGGCAAGCAGGTCATGCCTCATCAATCCATTCCTACTACCTTGTTCCTTCAGTATTAGGGCTGCTAATGGAAACCTAGTTGTTGGTTTGCATTTAGGAATCCATCAACAAAATCAGACTTAATTATATTGGGAGGCATGGCCAAGATGGTTACTGAGTAGCAGCATGCTTATGTTCTGCAGCTTTTATGTACTTCTTGACAGCAATTTTGCATAATATTTTCTTCTCTGCACTTAAAAAAATCAAGGAAAAGAAAACAGAAGAGTTGCTGAGCAAACCTGTCTGGGAATGTTTCCTTGTTCTGACAATTTAACAGACAAAACATTGTTTCAAAATTAAACAACTAAGCAAGAGGTCACACCTGATGAACTATTCTAAGGCAACCAATCAAGGTTCTTCAGCTAAATTCACTATTAAATTACATTCAAGACATTTCTTCTAACTTGACCAACCTGGATTTTAAAACCATAAAACTGCAAAAAAATTGAACTGATGAGTAGTTTAATCAAACAGCAAAGCATGCAGCTTGCTGGAATGGAATAGACTATGAATGATTTTAGTGGGAAAACATCATAAGAAGAAGAAGTAGAAGAAAATCACAAAAAAAGTTTCTTTTTAAACAAAACAACTGATTAACTGAAAAAATGATAGAGACAATAGGTCAGAAAAGAACAATATAAGGGCATATGGTATACTAGAGAACTATGGAGAAGGAAATATTTTAAGTTTTTTTGACTTATTCACTTTCTTTTGTCATAGAAAGGGCTCACAGACCCTCCCCTCTCTCTTTGTCTCTCTCTCTCTCTCTCTGTCTCTCTCTCTCTCTCTCTCTCTCTGCTGGCAAGTTTAATTCTCCTAAATCTCTCTCTCTCTGATGGCAATTTTAATTGTCCTAGATCTGTAATAGTGAAATTCTTTTCACATCACGAGATAGACTTAGTTTTGAGATGTGCATTGACTAATTATCTTATAAAAATAGATTCTAACATTGTAAAGCTTGATAATTATTACTCTTCAAAAGTAATTGCTAAAAGAAATGCTTGTTTGCCATTAGAAAAAAAAAGTAAATTAATAAATAAATTCATTAACAGATTTCTATATGGCAAAGAAAATATGGAGCTGAACACAGTTTCATGAAAGAGGCAGTCTAGGAAAAATGACTGGAAATGTGTTGTGCTGAATAGGAAATAAGTATTTTACCTTAATGGTTACTTTAATCATTTCTGGTTTAAATATATATGTATGAATTTACATTCTTGAAATAATCTCAACAGTTCCCTGAATTACTTATGTTATATTCATACTTCATTTATGTTTGTCTCACTATAAACATAATATTGCTTTACTAAATTATTTACTTTGTCTACCTAGCCTCTTATCCATTTTATGTCAGAGATCACCCCCTCCCTGTGTGTGTGTGTGTGTGTGTGTGTGTGTGTGTGTGTGTGTGTGTGTGTGTGTGTGTGTGTGTGTGTATGTGTGTACATGCTAGGAATAGGTTTGCATTGTCATGCTGCATAAGATTTGAGTGTGGGGACAGCCACTGACTAATTCCAATATATTTGTCAATTCTCCTACTGCGCAGGATATGGATATTGGTGCAGTCACTAAGCTAGTTCAGTGTATCAAGCATATAATACATAAATAAGTGTTCAGGTTCCCTTACAAAACAATTGGTTCTATAAGAGTCAGTTTGATTCATTCTGTCAAGAGTGCATAAGTTTTAGGACAGTTTTAAGCCTTATATAGAAATGTAGATTTATTTTTCCTATATGTAACACTTTTTCTGTGAGTTCCATAGTTTGTTCTTCTTTCAGCTTTCCCCGGTTAGGGATCGCCACAGCAGAACCCAAGTCCGCTAATGATTGGCAGCAGATTTTTACAGTGCCGAGGTGCCAGCCCAATGCCCAACCTTCAACGAAGGCACGCCCATACATGCATGTCTTTCGAATGCCATTCGACCGCAGGGAGGACATGCAGACTACACACAGAAGGCGCTCCAGCCGAGAATCGAACGGGAGTACCTCTTGCTGTGAGGCGACTTTGTGAGTTCCATAAACTTTTTTTATTTTTTGCTGTTAATGAAACAGAGTGAAGAGATGGGGTGTTTTAAATTTCACTAAGCAATATATTTATGGTCCTTTTCTATTAATTTATGCAAAATCTCTATGTGTTTTGACATTCTATTATACTGTATCATACTGTATAATATATTGTGATCTCTTTGTGATTCCTATTGGCTATTGTATAAGCAGAATGCACAAAAGAACATATCAACAACACTTTCATAATGTGTGTACTAAACTTAATTGTTTAAAAGAAGTTTCAAATTACTTTTCTTGCTGAAACATTGAGAACTGCACTCAGGAGCTTCTAGAGTCACGGGGAACCCAGCAATGACTTTACAGGTCATGACATGGGTTAAAGAAGACAGAAAGTGACTGTATCAGAGCAGAACATGGATTTATTCAGGACTTATAACAGTTTTATATTGCATCTCAAAGTCATTTAAATGATCACGTTTTGCATAATTTCTAAGTAATTCATATTAACTGAGCATGTGCTGCTTCAAGCTTAATATGTAAAACTCTGTATATTTCAGACTGTTGTGTTGTGTCGCTCCTGTTTATAAGTGAATGAATTTGCTACAGTAATGAATTGCTACAGTACCATGAATTTGTTGCACTTTACAACCTATTAACTAAGTTTATGCTGCAGTTAATACCACATATTAAATCAAGGATATAATACTTAAAAGATCAATTACATTGTTTTACCATATGGTTGCTACCTTTTTAGATGTCCAAAATGGGATTTTTTTTTTGAGGAAACATGATTTTACAGGACAAACTGTACCCTTAGCCAGTATAAAGGAATGATCATCACTCTTTTTGCTAAAACAAAAGCTTATTGCTGTAGCGTTTGAGTTGCTTAAACTGGTCCATATAACATTTATGTATTTCAGATATAAAATTATTGTTTTATGCAACTATTAAAGGAAGCTTGTGTATTTTTTTCACATAAAACCTTAGGACATATGCCATTTTTTCTGTTTTATTTTTCCTACAGGGACTGTCCTGTGCACAGAGGGACAGGTATGTTCAAGTGAAAGGTAACAAAGTAAGATGGAACAGGATAAGATACTTAGTAAGGTGTATAGTGCTTGGCATACAATGTAATAAAACAGATGTAAAATTAATTAATCATTATGTACCAGTGGATTGATTGATCTAATTAGGGAGAAATCTCTGGATGTGTGAATCACCTCAATGACAGTCCTACTGTACAATGAGTTCGTATGTCATACCACAAGGAATTAGGGCTGGAAAGAAAACATTTGGAATAAGTTGTGCTTCTGTGAAAATAAAGATAAAGATACTTTTTCATTCACTTAAAGCAGCAGCTCCAATATGATTTATTGTCTTACCTTTTGTAAATGGCCTTACCACCTCAATCTCATTGTAAAAGCACAATCATCCTAACACGTCTTTTCCACCCCTTTTGGATCCATGCAGTTCAAGATGAACAAGATGTAGGCTACTTCAGCGGAGCAGCTCCTTACCCTATAAAATACTCATATCGCTTCACCTCTGGGGAGGAGATTTCTATAGTTATTTTACTGAGAACACCAGGTGGAAAGATCCTTATGGTGTTTTTTTTTTCTTACTTTCTTTTTTTTTTTTTGGACTAAGTGTGTGGCATTTGATTTATTGAAACGTTAAGGGACTCTGTGAATTTTGTCTTGTATACCTTCTATATACAAATTAAGGAGAATCACACAACTTATTCTTAATTTCATGATTAAAGGCTTTTTCCAAATATTATCTAAAATATTTCTAATCATTTTATCTAAATGTGAATATGGAAAAACTAAGGAAAAATACCAAAAACAACAAACAAAGAAACAGACCAGGAGTCCTTAATCCATGGGTTTTATTGTAAGCGCTTTCATTCACAAAATTAAAATGAACTTCTTCAGACAACCCCAAAAAGCCATTTCTAATTTAAATTCTGTCATTAATTAGTTAAAATGACATCATAATTATTCTTAAAAGGACATACATACTTTTACAAAAAATGCACAATTTGTACTATTAGAATCACTGTAGTAACACTTTACTAAAACAGGACAGTTATTGTAATACTTTAAATAACCCAATACTAGTTTAACTAATACCTATGTGAGTTAGAAACATCCTGGTAGGTATATTCCATTATTTACCTTTCCAAGTATTTTAATTTTAAAACACATTTAATTGAACAGCATTCATTCAAATCAGGAAATGTATGGGCATTAGTTTTCAAGTATTACAATAGCTGTCCTGTTTTAGTAAAGTGTTATTGTTCATTCTGTGCTTAGTGACTGGCTAACAGTGATTCTAATAGTAAAAATTTTGCATTTTTAGTAAAAGTATGTATTTCCTTTTAAGAATAATTATGATGTCATTTTAACTAATTAATGACAGTATTTAACTGTTTGGGGTTGTCTGAAGAAGTTCATTTTAACCTCATGAACAAAAGCAATTACAATTATACCCATAGATTATGGACTCCTGGTCTTCTCTTTTAGTTTTTTAAATGTGAATAAGGTAAAATTATAGCCTTATTCAAATTTCCATTAAGATGTCTCACCAGAAGCGGGCAAATACCTTAAAACTGGCTGGAATCAAAAAGGCCTTTATATTCGAATTTCTTATTTACCAGGGTAATCATTTTCTCTTAAGATACATTTCAACTTATCTATCTATCTTGTTTTCAAACATTTCATCATCAGTTATTAAACAAGATAGCCATATCATTTGTCCTGTTATAAGATTAACCTTCTATTCGTATGGGTGATTGATAAATAAAGTCAAATGTAAGTATGCATCAGAAAAGTGGGCTTTCTAAAAATAGTTGATTAAAAGCACCCTTATCCATAACATTGTATAATTTACTATCCAAATAATCTATGCTGTCCACAACAGGGTTAGTAGTGAATTTTGAAAACTTAGTAGTAGTAGATAAAAATACTAAAACTCTATAAATCCTTGCTTCCCAGCTATAGGATAAATATCTTAGGTACCTACTGTAGAATTTAGTGGCCTCATTATAGTTAGTAACATAAGACTATAATGGCATCTACAGGGACCAGTGCTACCTCCATGACAACCCCCAAAATTTGATGAAAAAAAAAAAAATTGCCATTATACCTGACAAAACTATTTTTCGAATTGTTCTCCATAAATTCACTTAACATTCTAACATCTTCATTTGATAACTTTTTATATTTCATTAGCAACTTATGAAACCACCTTAACCTTATATTATGCTGTTAACAGTATATAAATAAATCACATCAATAGTCACAAGATAAACACTGCTATCGAAAGGAATACATGAAACACTATTCAGAAAAAAAAAACAAGAATCCCTTATTACTCAATTATAGCCATTAAAAATATCCTTTTTTTTAATTTTACATCAATAAACTTTGCTAGGGGTTCAGTTTTTGACCTATCAGCTGCCAAGATTGGTCTAAATGGGGGATTATCCACATTGTTGTGCACTTTTGGTATATCAAAATAATTGGTATAACAGGATCAAAGACTTTCAAAAACAGAAACAAATAACTTTTTGAAACAGTAAATCATCCAGTACATAATCTATAGAAAAATAGGTCATAAATAATTTAATTTTGGATACAAGAATATGTATTGTGTCATTTATTAATAAAGTGTACATTCCCATAATATAATCATCAGAATTTATTCAAAAAATGCCCCCTCCTTTGTCAGGTTCCATTACATTAATTGCAGGATCATTAGAGAGCTTATATAGTGGTGTTCTTTCCATAACAGCAAATTATTGTGAAAAAAATATTTTTAGAAAAAGCAGTCTTTAATTCCATCTCTCAGATTCTATCAAAATGATGCAATGTTGAATCTTCATTCATATTGGCATTCAAACTTTCTCTCTTAAATTCAAATCAGAATTATTATCAAAGAAAATATGAAAGTTCAGTTTGTGTGTGTATTATTTTAACTACACTAACAATGTAGGCATATATATATATATATAAATATATATATATATATATATATATATATATATATATATGTATATGTATATATATGGGTCTACTACGTTAGACCGACAGTCCACAACACCGACACCCACAACACTGACACCACAAGAATGAAACCGCAAAAACACGAAAGTTTACATGCCCGACAAACCACAATACCAACAGTAAACAAAACAAAACGTTCGCTGTTCCACATAACACACACACACAACACAAGCACACCAACAACCTAAAAACCTACACTACACCTTACACACAATTATCTATGCACTAACCATAAAAACCCTAACCCTAAGGTCCATTACTATCGCACACTTGCCTTACCTGCACCCTAACCCTAACTCACTTAATCTGCCCCTAACCATCAAGTCCCTCACTATCGAACACATACCCGCACCCTAACTCTAACTCACTTGATCCGCCCCTAAGCCTCAAGTCCCTCACTATCGCACACCTACCCGCACCCTAACCCTAACTCACTTAATCTGCCCCTAACCCTAAATCCATCACTATCGCACACACACCTTACACGCACCCTAACCCTAAATCCCTCACTACCGCACACTTACCTTGTCGCGCTCACACATTTCCCATGTCGGTGTTTTGGCTGTCGGGATTCCGAGTTGTTGGTTAACTGCTCTGTCAGTCTTCTGGCATCGGTGATGTCAGTGTTGATCTTCCAAGCTTTCTTTCTAACATAGGGAACCCATATATAATATATATATATATATATATATATATATATATATATATATATATATATATATATATGGTTCCCTTTCACAAAGTCGAACGGCCACAATCTCGAAATACATATGGTCGAGACGTCGAGACCATATGCTCGAAATTGTGGAAGCTCAACTGTGTGAATGGGGAACGACATACAGCGCAGAACGGGAGATTTCCCTTTCTGCACTGTAGTGCGATCTCGGAGTTGGAATAAATAAGTAGTGGGGGGTGTGGGGTGTGCAGGGGGCTTGCTCCCCTGCAGAAACAGTTTTTTGTGTTACATACCTTTTTTTTTAGTTCCCTTTCACGAAGTCGAGCTTCAGGAATTCGAGCATATGGCATCGGCCATATGAATTTTGAATTTCTGAACGTTTTTCTTTGTGAAGGGGAACCATATAAATATATATATATATATATATATATATATATATATATATATATATATATATATATGGGAATACTTTATAATCCCAAAATTCTGAAATATTGAATTTCAGAATCCTGAGATTATAAAGCCGAAAGCTGAAAACTCTGAAACCCCAGAAGCGTGAATTTCAAAATCCCGAAGTCCAGAGATGTTGAATTAGTGCTTCTGGTGTTGTGTGAATGGATAGCTGGAGATTCAGGTAAGTATTTATTTTTATCGGTTTTGGTTAGGGGCTTTAGTGTGTGTCAGTGTGTTTTGTTACTGTGATGTGTATGTGCGAGGGGAATGAAGCTTGTATGGTGATGTATTTGTGTGTTTGTCTGTGTAGTGTGACCTTGGAGCTAATATATTTAAGTAGGGGGGTGTGGGGGTGCAGCACCTCACATAGAGGGTGTAGGGAGGCTTGCCCACCTACTTGTATGTAGTGT
Organism: Protopterus annectens; assembly: GCF_019279795.1. Lineage (NCBI taxonomy): Eukaryota > Metazoa > Chordata > Ceratodontiformes > Protopteridae > Protopterus > Protopterus annectens. Next base: position 1,540,926,244 of record NC_056741.1, on the reverse strand, counting down.
AGGTTTGTGTGTGGGGGGAAGGTTTGTGTATGTGTTTGTGTGTGGTGTATGGTTAGTGTAGGAGTCGCGATTTTGAAATTCACGCTTCTGGGGTTTCAGGATTTTAAGGTTTCGGCTTTACGATCTCGAGATTGTGATATTCAATATTTCAGGATTTCTGGATTATAAAGTGAACCTATATATATATATATATATACATATATATATATATATATATATATATATATATATATATATATATATATGGGTCTACCTGAGATGGTCGACAAGCCATTTGATCGACTTTCATTTGGTCGACAATTCATTTGGTCGACAGGCAGATTTGCCCCACTCCCCAAAGTTGTGCGACCCTGGAGTTGATATATATAGTCAGGGGGGGTGTAGGGGGCGAAGCCCCCCGCATAAAACTGCTTGTCGACCAAATGAACTGTCGACCAAATGAAAGTCGATCATATGGCCTGTCGACTATGTGATAGGGATCTATATATATATATATATATATATATATATATATATATATATAGAATCACTTCAGAAAATCTTGAAACCCAAAATATCGAGACCAAAATCTTGAAATTTCAAAACACTGAAAAATCAAAACACTGAATCTCATAATATTGAAAACACACAAGATACCAACACTGACAATATCCTAGAACAAGTACATAGAGAAACATATTACCCTTCCACAATAAGCAGGGGGCCAAACCCCCCTCTACCCCCCACTAAATGCAATCTCAGAGTTGATATATTTAAATAACAGGGGGTGTGGGGGGTGCAGGGGTGCTTGCCCTCCTGTTTACATTTTGAGAAAAGTTATATGGTTTGTCTTTTAATTGTTTCTGCATGTATTTGTGCTGAAATATAGTCAGTATTGGTATCGTGTGTGTTTTCAATATTATGAGATTCAGTGTTTTGAAATTTCAAGATTTTGGTCTCGATATTATGGGTTTCAAGATTTTGAGATTCTATATTCTGAAGTGAATCCATAAATATATATATATATATATATATATATATATATATATATATATATATACACACACACACACACACACACACACACACACTCACACACACACACACACACACACACACACACACACACACACACACGCACACACACACACACACGCACACACACACACACACACACACACACACACACACACACACACACACACACACACACGTATGCTGACAAACCCCGTTTAATCAACTTTATGTAATCTTCCATAACATTTAAGTGACTAAAAATGAAATCACTTTTCATTTCATATTGTTACAGTACCTGAATCCTCAGTATCCAAAGATATGTTTAAATTATTAAAAATATCAGTTAAGTTCCTAAGAAATCCTGTTTTGGATTAAGGTTAAAAACACTCATCATTTTTGTTTTGTGTGTCTGATTGCAGCTGTTTTTTTTTTTTTTTTTACTAGTTGAAAAGCTGACACCAGCCTGAATGCAGCACATAGGCTGCAAATATATGCTAAACTTTGTCAAACTGGATTCATGTGTTGGATTCATGTGGGGGACCACAGTCTCTCAAATCTGTGAATCAGCATGTCTGCAAGTGGGAATGAGGCTAGGACCCAGAATAAACAACACTGATACATGACTGGTTGACGGACTACTACAATGGTCTGTTACCCATGTAGACCAAATACATCAGTCAAGAATTTGGTAGGCTGGCTTACTGTTGAAGGCAGACAGACAATAATGACAATACAATATCTGTCTATATATATATATATATATATATATATATATATACATATATATATATATATAGATAGATATATGCACAGACACACAAACAGATATACACCTGTGTCTAGAGCATTAACATTTGCGTATAATGTTTAGAAAGGGAGAGATGGTTTATGGTTTTGTCTGGTTATGCCTAAATCTGAATCATTCTGATTTTTGCCATAAACAGCTGCAGATATTTCTACATTACTTATAGTATATTACTCTGTAAAATTTGTGTATTTAACAACCCTTGGGATAGCATTTCTTCATCTGATTTGGTAGTATTTTTTTTTCCTCAGCAGGTCTGCATATATTTAAACAGTTTGCCAAAAGAATCTATTAACTAATATGTGAAACATTTTTTGAAAATACATGTAACTTATCCTATTTGAAAAAACAATACCAATCATTCATCTGGGTGTATTTTTGTTACAAAAGATTAAAGAAGAGCATTCTCTTTATAATTGCAAAATGAAAAAAGAGCGTTCCTTGTGCAGTCAAAGGAGAGCCATCTTCCTTGATCAGAGATTTCAGGGCAGCAAAGGTTCACCATTTTTATTATTATTGCTTTCTTCAAATAAAATACTTCAGTTTAGATCAAGGTCAGAGGTGATAAGTTCCTCAGTATGGGAACGGTGCTTGTAAGAAATAGCTCAATCAGGAAAAAAAGTTTGATTTCCATTGTAATCTCTCTCTTTTTTGTTTTTCAGATTGTTAAGCAGTGTTACAAGAGCATATATTGCTTAATACAGTTTTTTTTAGGTGCTGTACACAGTTAAATACCAGTGTGTCAGCGGTTCAATGACAGCAGAATGATAAGATATGTGCCAATCAACCATTTAAGTTAACCATGTGAGGGGGGGCAGGGTGCTTATCTGTCTTACAGGTGGAAGTACACAGCAGTGAACCGTCAAATATTGCATGTTTTTTTCTTACAAAGTCTAAGATTGAGAGTGGGTTTGTATAAAATGTCATTTTTACAGATAATCCTTTAAGGATTGGGTATGGAAATTATTTTCTTCTTCAATTATTTAATAGCCAACAAAGTTAATATGAGGACGCCTAGCATGTAGAAAGGGAAATGGCCTTAGGAAAAGTATGCTGCATGAGGGTAAAGGAAATAAAGATATTTTACCCTAGTTTCACTAGAAGCATTGCAGCAATGAAGCACATGATTATGCAGAGCTATGAGTTGATAATGAGCTACTTCCTTATGGACCACGGTATGATTCCATCAGTCTCCCTTTAACTGTGCGACTCTGAACAAGTCATTTACATAGACAGTGCTCTTGAGCTGGATCTGAGAAAGGTCCATGTGGATCATTGTTCTATCCTGGTTTACAAATTCAAATAAAAATAATAGCAATAGTAAAAACTCTAGCTACAGTCTTGAGCTGCATGTGACAGCATCCAGTATCTGACACACTGGTAAAGCTTTCTATAAGATGTATCTTTTTGTGGCACACATGACCATGTGTACAGCCGAACAGGATAAATACTTAAGCAGTACAATGATGGGCTTACGTAAGGGGAAATATATATATATATATATATATATATATATATATCTATTTATATATATATATATATATATATATATATATATATATATGTGGGTCCCCTTCTAATGGTGGTCGACATTTCAAAATATCGACATTCATATAGCCGAGACCATATGATCGACATTTGAAATGTTGACCATGGGGAACCGGTATCACGCTACAGTGCAGAATGGAAAGATTTCCACTTCTGCAATGTAGTGCGATCGCGGAGTTGGTATATTAAAGTTACGGGGGGTGTGGGGGGCAGAGCACCCCATGGGGGTGCAGGGGGGCAAAGCCCCCCTGCTAGCAGCATTAAGGTAAGTTTGTGTTTTGTGGTTTACTTGAATGGTCGAGATTTCAAATGTCAATCATATGGTCTCTGCCATATGAAAGTCGACATTATGAATTTTCGGACATATCAAGTAGACCCATATATATATATAGATATAGATATATGGGTCTGCTTCTATATGCTGAAAAGCCACAATACCGAAGACCAGAAGATTGAGATGAGAAGGACGAAGCTCACAATCACGAATCGTGTAAGTATTCCCAGGGCAAGTAAACACTTGTCCACAGGGGGGAATAATGCCTTTTCTCCACTATAGTGTGATCCTTGGGGCTGGTATATATAGTTAGGCGGGTTATGGGGTCACAGCTAGGTGGGTTTTAGCTGGGGCACTGTGATTTATTGTTGTTTTGGGCAATTATTCACTTTCTCTGGGAATACTTATTTGATTTGTGCTTTTGAGTTTTGTTCTTTTTGTCTCGATCTTCCACTCTTTGGTATTGTGGCTTTTCAGGATCTAGAAGTAGACATATATATATATATATATGAGAATCAGGTAGTTATTGATCTACCATAGGATATGTGTTTTATACATGTGTTATTAATAAGAAATCCTTGCAATATCTATCCATTAGAAATGTAAGTTTTTGAGTAAGCAAATCACAGAAAAGCCGGAGAGAGAGAGAGAGAGAGAGATTTTTAAGTATTATGAAGTGCCAGTACTAAGAATAGATATATTACTATACTTCCATTATTTAAGCTGTAAAAAGATGTGGGGCCACCCAGAGGATGAAGCTAGTGAAAAAGAGCAAACTGCACACATCACATGACCCATTAACCTTGTCATTTTCTTCATATAAGGTCACAGACATCTAACAGAAATATTATAAAATGTTGATATGAAGTTCATTCTGTTTCAGCAAATAAATAAAGAATTTCTCTCTAAACATCAGCAATACTGTGTGTTTATCACTAAAACAGATGGACAGTCACAAAAAAGCCACATTTTAATCTTACAAAGCAACATCCCTTGTTTTTGTATAAAAAACAAAACTCACTTCAGAGAGAAAAAACTGTATGTCAGCATGTGATTGGCATATTGTAATATGCAGATTTATGATCACTTAGAGAGCCAACTAGGGATTTAAAAACAGAAAGATTTTAAAACTTGCAGGAGTTTAATTAAAAATAAAGTTTTCTATCAAAAATCTAGGTGTGGGCCAGGGGAAAATGTATTACATTTTATGGCTGCACATTTGCATGCATTTTTGGATGGCAGAAAGTTTTTCTGACTTGGCTTGCCACTGCATATATAAATAATGCAGATAAAGGCCCTCCTCCCTTTTTTTTCATTACCTAATGACTGCAAGTCTCTGGTGGCAGCTGATTTCTCTGAAGATGAATTCATTTGCATACCTAATTGATCTGCTAACTTTCTGACACAGGAAATGATAATGAAAAAATTCAGATGGGGTTACAGGAAAAAGAATTAAGGAGAGGTACTTGCAACACATGATAAGAATTGTTCTTAACAGATTATGGAGCAACTGTGAGATTCAGATCAAATTAAACAGGCAAGAAGTAAAAAGCACTATTATATGTAAACCTTTGTCTTAGCTGTTCCTCAGAGACTGCAACAGACTGCGCATTGATTACTGTCTTGGAACACTGACAGAAACATTGCTGGTCTTATCTCAAACTGGATTAAAATTTTCATTTCAAAAGCTTTCTTCTTTTACATTTACAAAATCTCATGTTTCAGTCTGCACTCTGATCTGCATATTGCTCCCAACCTTTTTTTTTTTTTTTTTAACATATTACAGGGCAGCAGTCGTAATGCATGTTACATCTTCCAGCTTATCTTCTGTACTCTCAAGTCATTTCTCATTGTAGTAGCTTCTGCTGCAAATACTCCTCATCATTTATTTTTACCAGATCTAATAATTTTCTTGCCAGAAGTTCTATGCCGTTCTGCCAAGACTGGCCCAAATTCTGCTCCTTCTGCCATCATTAGTCATTCACTGAGTATCAGATTAAAATCACTGCTCCTGAATGGAACATTAAAGACACTTCTTAAAGTGAGAATCAAAACTGAAGAAAGTCGATCATTCGGTCAGTTATTTATTTAATCAGTGAAGACAAGCACATATATACAACATCTATAGTACTCTCCGAGATCCTTTTCCCAGATTTAAATCACTGCAGTATGTGTCACAAAGAGGGGTTTGATTGCTTCTTTTCTTCTGACTACACCAGTGCCTTCTTACACTTCCCCTACCTCTTCTTCTACTGTCGTTTTATTTTATTTATAACATTCTGTTCTATTCAGTGTTTGACAATAGCAGATGCAAATGCTGCTCATACCAAGATCACATTGCCTGTGCATGGATCTGTCAGATGATCAAGTTTTCAGAAACTCGAAATTCATACAGTGGAGACCATATGATCGAGTTTCCAAAAGCTGTATCTGACTACTGTGTGACCTCAAGGAATTCTCATAAACAGAAAGTGCTTAGGGGCATTGGTCTCCTGGACTGCATGTCTAGTAATTATCTGTGAACCCATGAACCTATGAACATACATTAATAAAACAAGTACTAAATAAAACAGGAAAATGAAAGACAACAGCCTAGGCCATCTCTGGTAGTTTTCCCTAGGTGTGTTAATCTAAATCCTTATGATAGGATGTGTGGCAGAAGAGCAGTGTTGCTGTCCCCATTGCCTGGATAGGGTATGACAGCAGAGAGGCTACAGTGAAGGCATGGTAATGTTGGATGACAGATGTCATGGCTGGTAGATGGGGTAGTGGCACTACGGACTTCCCAGAAATGACATGTTCAAAGACATGCCAAGTGGACTTGCATAGTTGCACCTATGCAATTTAACATTCCCAAGATAGTATTGTGTTGCACCACTGGCAAACAACAGCTTGCAACAGATCATGCCATCAGTAAGTAGTTTGCACAAACTTTATAGTTATTTGCTAGGCAGCATCCTGCAAAAAATGGCTGTAGCAAGAAACAGAGATGCTCAGCTCAGGGATGTGACAGTCACCCTGCATGTTACCTGCTGAAAAATCATAAACTGCTAGAAGACAAAGCTAGTCATCTGTCTACAAAATACCTACTGTGTGCATGCTATGAGCACATGTATTCTTATGTGTGTTTGCAAAGCAGTATTTATTTATTTATTTAATTTTATACACAGATCAATGAAATGAGATAGAAATGATTCACTTATACCTAAGCAAAGTGTGACATCTGTCATACCTGTACTTCAATAATTTAATAATATAACAAAATGCAACATAACTTTCACTGATACCTATAAGAGATGGCAGAGGTGGATTAATTGAATTACTCTGTACATATATAAGTATCTGTAGTATCAGTTGCTTCTGTTGAATTAAATTCTTTATTTACAGGAAGGATCTGTATCACTACTCTGATATCATAGGTCATTGAATCCTGCCATAGGTCAGCTCCTGCGCATTCAGCTAGATTTGTAGACAAGGGCTGTACCTTTGGTCATTACTGTGGGATAATGCAGTTACTGTATATCACTAAGGAGTTGAGGAAGCTGAGTGGGTCTATATTCTTCTTCTTCTTTCGGCTTTTCCCGGTTAGGGGTCGCCACAGCGGATCACCTTGTCCGCACATTGATTGGCAGTGGAGTTTTACGGTGTCGAGTTGCCAGCCCGGTGCCCAACCTTCCACAGAAGGCACACTCACATGCACAACTAGGGCCAATTTAGAGTGTCCAATCCACCTGCAGCATGTCTTTGGGATGTGGGAGGAACCCGGAGCACCCGGAGGAAACCCACGCGACCACAGGGAGGACATGCAGACTCCGCACAGAAGGCACCCCAGCCGGGGATCGAACCAGAGAACCTCTTGCTGTGAGGCAGCAATGCTAACCACTGCACCACTGTGGCCGCCCCTGAGTGGGTCTATATTACTTTGCCAAAATCTAATTCCAGCGAACACCTATCCATCTACACCTAATGAAGAAAATCACATCAGCGAGTCGCTGAATTTAATAAGGGCAAAAACATATTTGGCCGTCAACAGAACTTTGCCATTTTCTCCACTGTAGTGTGATCTCAGAGTTGGTATATCTAGTGGGGGTGGGTGTGGGGGCTGAAGCCACCCAGTTAGGTGGGTTCGATTCCACATAGATTTTGGTACATTGTGCTGCAGGCAAGTATTTCCTTGCTCTAATTAAATTCAGTGAATTGCTGAAGCGGTTTTCACTGATTAGGTGTCCATGGATAGGTGTTCCCCAGAATTGCATTTTGGTGATGTAATACAGACCCACCTGACTAGAGGAATCTATGGGAAATACTTGTTAGGTTATTTATAGTGGATTCTCATTTGCTGTGATCTGTATGCGTATGTGTGTTTATGAGCCTACTCTTTATGAAGTGTTAGTTGTATTGTTATTTCAGAAGAACATATGACATTTTCCCCTTTGCAGTTACCTCTGTTTCAAGACTGAAGATATTCGGTGGTTGTGAGGTTATTTCACTTAAATGCGCTGATAGATTTAATAGCCGAGATTTCTGGCTATAATCAAATTGATAATCCAGACATTAGGTACCAGTTATTTGCTTAGTGTCTTTAGTGTAATGATGTTCTTTGTGCTGATCATATAGTGACTATTACAGCCACCAGTCCCTTGAGACTAATAAAATGTTTGTCAGTAGCCTCACTGAGCTCCTGAACTGTATGAAGACCCAAATATGTGTCCATCTGCATAAGAGTTTTCAGTGCCATAACTGGGGGAGGGGTGTGTGTTCCAGATTCAAAATGTTAGAAGACATAATTGGCAATCACTATTTGACAGAGGTGTAGTAGCGGCATTGCCAGTGCTGAAATGCATTCATTTTAGTGAGAACATTCACGCATGTATGTGTTAGAGAGAGTCCTCTGTATATTTAGCAAATAGGTATTCTGAAGGTTTAGGGGACTGTACAGGATGGAGAAGGATTTTCTATCCTCCTTGCTTCAGTGGGGCCTCAATATGGTGGAGTACCCAGAGCACCAATTTATCTAGCTACTGCTCTGAGTCTCTCTATAAGCTTTCCACTGTTTGGAAAAATAGCATTGTTCACTCATAAAACATTGTCTTTCTTTCTCTCATGGTGGAAACACACAGATAACATCAATTCTTTCTACCTGCTAGTGGGGCAATTAAGTCAAATGTTCTTGCCTTCAAAGGGTGGGCATGGAATGAAAACAAAACAGAGCTGTGCCTATATTCTCCACCACTGTAGCAGATATAACACATCTGAGGCACTCCCTTCTGTTTAAGTGCATCTCATTAACAGGGAAACATAACATTAAAGTTCTCCAAAACAAATATGTATAGGTTCATAGGTGTGTACTAGGCTAATGGCCCTGGGGGCTTTACAAGCCTAGCCATAGGATTACCCTGGCATCACTGTCGAGTAGAGCCACTGGAGTTATCCCCGGGGTCAATTTTCTATTTCCCATCCACTCATCGAGATTTCTCTTGAAGAGGGTCAGTGAAGAGCTCTGCTTGACATATATGAGAAATCTATTCCATAGCATGGGCAGTCTCTGTGTTATGAACCTGTCCCTCCAGTACATTCTGTTGATTGTGGTAATGAGGTTGAGGTCTCTGGAACGTGTGGTGTGGAGGGATTGGGATTTTTTTAGATGTAGCATTTCTAACAGAGCTGGGTCAGACATGACTTTGTAAGTCAAGCAGAGATCACTTCTAAGTGGGTGATATGAGACAGAGAATAGTTGTAGTTTTTTGAGTCTGTCCATATAGGACAAGTGTTTAAGGCCTAGGATCCTCTTTGTGAGGTACTTTTGCGGCCACTCCAGTTGTTACAGGTGTGTAGTGAGGTGCATGTAAAATGGGGCATTGTACTCGATGATTGGCCTAATGAGGGAAGAGTAGAGGGAGACAATGACCTCTTTCTTCCTGGATGCAAAATCCTTAGTAATGAGATGTGCCACATAGAAAGACTTTATAACCACCATGGCAATGTGGTGATCAAAAGAGAGGTGATTGTCAACCTGTGTTCCCAGATCTCTTATAACACCTTCTGTGTTCAGTGGACTACCATCAATGTGGTAATTCATGGGAAATGGGTTTTTCCCAAAAGGGATGATGACAAATTTTTTGGCATTGAGTTAATGCCATGGTTCTGACACCAGTAGTTGGTCTCAGTGAGGCTATTCTGTAGGATGTCAACATCACTTGGGGAGTTAATAATAGCTCCCAACTTGCAATCATGTATCAACTTTGTCAGCCTTAGTCCCTTTGCGTTGGCCTGGACATCAGAGAAGTAAATACCAAACAGGAGAGGACCCAGGACCAAACCCTGTGGGACTCTATTCATGACTAGTCAGCAGTCTGACTTGGAGTCAGCTACTTTCACACTGTGGGCTATATCTGTGACCCAGTTTGCAATCCACCTAGTGATATAAGGGTTGATGCCTAGCTTAGTGAGTTTTTCTATGATTCCTGAGTGGGGAATGGTATCAAAGGCCTTGGCCAGATGAAAGTAGGCTGTATAAACCACCTTGCCTTCATCCACAGCTCTGGTGACTGACTCAAAGAAGTCGACCAAGTTGAGCCGGCATGATCTACCTTGCACAAAACCAAACTGTGTGGGATCCAGAGTTTGGAGATTCCCTATATCCTTGTTTATTAGGTCCATAATGATGTGTTCTACAGCTTTGCATATCAGACTTATCAGGCTAATGGGGTGACAGTTCCAAGGGACTGATTTGCTCCTCCTTTGTGGTGAGGGATGACTGTAGCAGTGCACCATTCGGTAGGGACAAAGCCTGAGGTGAGGCTGTGATTGAACAGGGCACATAGGTGAGGTGCCAGTTCACTCTGTAATTCATGTAGAACACAGCCAGGGATATTGTCAGGTCCTGTGGAAGCTGTATTCTTGGCCTTGGACAGTGCTGTTATAACCTGTGCAGCAGTAATCCTGGGTGCCTGACAATCTACTGGTATTGCGATTGGTCCTTTGGGGGGGGGGGGAGAGGTAAAGTTGACGCTGAATCTGTCAGCCAGTATATTGGCAATATCTGTTGGCTTGGTATAGGAGGTACCATTGTGCAGTAGCTCAGAGCAAATCTGGGTATTGCCATGGAGATTCTTTACATAACTATAGAAGGCCTTGTTGTTGTCTTTACTATCTGCTGCAATTCTGTTTTCATAGCTAGCTTTAAAGGATATGACGAGGGATTTCACCTTTTTGTTGAGGCTGATAAGGGAGTTTTTCCAGCCTTGGGACTTTACCTTATTCTGCATCAGTTTCCTCCTTCTGTTGAAGAATTTGTTTATGGCAGGCGACCAGCAGATTGGCTTCTTTTTTTTTGGAGGAGAGTGTCTTGGTTCTATTGGGTATGTCGAGATCCATGCATTTGTGTAAGTGTTCGTACAGTGAATTGGTGTATGATTTGGCAGTCATGCAACTATTCTCCATTTGCATGGGTGCTGTGATGTTAGCCACCTCTGAATTTAGGAGCCCAAAGTTAGCTTTGGGGAAGTTTTTCATGGTGGTTACCTTTGCGGGGGTGGGAAGGGTGGGGGGGTTGTGGATTTCCAAGGTGATAAGTTTGTGGCCAGATCTAACCAGGGAGGAATTGAGTATTGGTGTAGAGCAATTGTCACCCATGTTAGTAATGACCAAGTCAAGGATGTTGCTACCTCTAGTGGGGGTAAGAACGAACTGGTCCAGGGTATTGGAATTAATGAATTCCAGAAAACATTAGGCAAGTGTATTGGCACATGATTAGTTTTCCTAGTTAATGGAGGGGTAGTTCAAGTCACCCAGTATGAGACTGTTAGGTTGGACCCTAATATTCTCCATGGTGCTTAGGAACATGGAGTGTGAGTCTTGGGTCATGATTGGAGATCTATAGCAGGCTATGACCTGAATCGTTGTCTTACCCAATGTTAGCTGGACCTGAAGTATCTCTGATGCGTTATGCTGGGCTACCAGTCTGGAGGTGTGTGCATCCTTTATGAATATGGAAAGACCACCACCTTTGAAGCTTCAGTCCAAGTTTTGGGGCCGAAAGGTGTGGAATGAGTTATAGCCTGCTAGTGCAGGGGTGCTTTCTGCTGCCTTGAACCAGGTCTCTGTTACAGCACAAATGTCGATGTTCTCCATTTTAAGGAGTGCTTTGAGCGAGTGCAATTTGAGACTTAAACTTCTAGCATTGAGCAGCATGACCCTTGGATTGCATTTGTTTGTAGCTGTTACAGTGGTAATTTGGTCTTTAG
>NC_056741.1:1540771875-1540911875 GCF_019279795.1 Protopterus annectens | reverse complement strand
AATTTCAAAATCTCGAGACTATGTAGCCAAAACCCCTAAATACCGAAAAACCAGAAGCACAAAATTCAAAATCCCGATGTTCGGAGATACTGAAGTAGCGCTTCTGGTGTTGCAGTTTGTTGATGGATAGGTGGAAGTTCAGTTAAGTATCAATGTGTAAGTGTGTTGGTTAGGGGCTTTAGTGTGTGTCAGTGTGTGTTGTGACTGTGATGTGTGTGTGTGGGAGGGACTGAAAAATGCGTCGGTGTGAGTTTCCTTTCTGTGTCTGTTTGTGGAATCTCAGATTTAGTATATTTAAGTAGGGGGGTGCAGGGGGGCTTGCCTCCCTGCTTATCTGTAGTGTAGGATGATATGTTTGATTGTGGCAAGAAGTTGCGTGTATGTGTGTGCTGTATGTGTGTTGTAGGTTTGGTATTTTGAATTTCGCGCTTCTGGTCTTTCGGCATTTAGGGGTTTTGGTTGCATAGTCTCGAGATTTTGAAATTCGATATTTCAAAATTTCGAGATTGTGTTGTGAACCCATATATAATATATATATATATATATATATATATATATATATATATATATATGTATATTAGCAGTTGCCATATAATAAACAGCATTTCTGACTCACTGAATCTGTCAACATAGCACAAGTTTCCATTTGAGATGGAGCTCAGTGCTAGTTTCCTTAGTATGAAATATATTTTGTGTAGAGGAGAAAAATAATGCATGCTATCTAGATGTCACATCAATAACATATATTTTAGAACATTAGACCTTATATACCCAGAAATCCTGCAAGACTTACTAATCAATGGTGGTGTAGTAATTTTACTTAACTGCATGAAACCTTGTTAAATAAAATCCAAGTCACAGCTAGGAATGATTGAGGACAAAGAAAGGGATTGTGGTATTCCATAATGGCCTAGCATATGTGTAGAGCTCAAGCAAATCATGCTAAAATGTAAAAATAAAAAGTAAAATGATGTCATGTATTCCATGTTTACCTTAATGAAAGAGGGAATTGACTTGCATCAGTAAAAAGCTGAACATTATGCTTTTAGACTATTACTGAAAATTGCCTGGTTTTTACACTTAGATAAAATCGTAAGTCAAACAGTTGTTGCGGAGCAGCAATTAGTCTTTCCAAGACGCAACATTCCTGATGTTGTCTTAATAAATAATGGTCCTTAGTTTGTAATCCAGAAATTTGTTAAGTCTGTTAACCAATTGGGTTTCAAACACACAAGCTCATGCTTTAAGTATCCTCAAATAACAGAACTACTGAAAACCATTTATGCACAGTACGTAAAAAAAAAAAAAAAAATGGACATATAACGATTCTTCTTCTTCTCCAGATTGTTTTTATATACCTTGTCTTTAGCAGTTGTATATGGGCAGACATCTAAAATCCAAGATATCTGCCTCATAAACCTCACACCAAGCAAATTGATGTGAAGTTATTGCAGGGCAGGCAATGTAAAGAAGAGCTTTATCGTGTCAGATCATCCAAAAAACTATTAGTTTTAAATAAAGGAGAAATATTAAGGATGAACTATGCCAATGTCATAATTCATTTTGAATGTTACAAAACAGTTTAGTTCAAGATAAACTGTTTCCACAGAGTGTTCTAGATCGTATTTGATTCATATTCATGACATGAAAATGCACAGATAAAACAGGACAGACTTGATTAAGCTATGAGATTAAACAGCTGATCAGTTACATGGGAGTAATGATAGAGATGTATTGACTTTTGAAAATTATGCAAAGGCAACAGCACCTTCCATTTAGAAAATGTATGAATGTTTGATAATTCAGGTCAACCCAAATTTTCATATATGACCAATTTTAATTCCAGATAGTAGTAGTTTTTTGCTAAACATTCAAGTGCTAGAAGTGGCAATTTTAATCAACCTGTTACAAATAAATGTTCAAGGATTTATGACTGCTTCAAAAGCCCACAAAAGCCCATTCATTATCTTAACTGCATATAGTGTACAAATGTCAAATATGCATTGTTCTAACCCAAGTGGCAATTTCCCTTGGTTTAGTATACATCTCTGTATATCACATCACACTAAGACACTTCTGATATAGTCACTGACTAGTGTTTACTGAACATTGTTAATAGCTATAGAACATATTGTCAAATATGCATTTCTCTCATAACTGCTGCTACATCTATTAAAGGCTTTTGTGCAGTTTTTGTTAAACATTCTCATTAGTTTTTGATAAGCACTGCTTACTGTCTCTCTGTTCCACTTTCTTTCTTCTTTGTGAATTATTTCACAGAGACAGTACCTGCAAACGGTCAGTTGGGATTGCTGTATTACTCTGGTAAATAATGTAAAATAAAACAAATTAAAACATTGCTGTTTTCTAAAAGAGAGAAGAGTGTGTGAATATCATATACATATATATATATATATATATATATATATATATATATATATATATATATATATATATATATATATATATATATATATATATGTAGGTGTCTGTGTATTAATTTAATGTGTGTATATGCCTTTAAGGGTGGTAATGTTATTGAGATTGGTGAGTCAAATGACCAAGCAGCTTGAATGTGCATAGCAGATCAGTTACATGCTGGACATGACAAGGGAGGAAAAAAAGACAGTTGAGGCTTACACCTGCTTGTCTCTTTTCATGGGGAGAATTAAATGACATGTGCATGTGCCCAGGAAACCAGTAATAACTTGGAGTTGCCATCATTGGTTGGAGGGGAGGGCATGCTGAGTCACATCACAAAAAGAGGTGTGTATGTCAGCCACCTCAGTCCATTGCATGCCAATCATTCATACAGTACTGGGCATACACAGGGGGTCAGAGGAGGAGCCAAACCATCAACTCCAAACTTTGCAACCACCAATTAGTGCTCCTCTTATAGATGACCCATCAATATGTGGGAGGCTAGCATCCCCAGCTCAGTGATGTTAAGCATCCAGTTAAAGCCATTTGAACTGTCTATGGCATTGAGAGGACTGGCACTATATGGATACAAGCTGCAAAAAAAAAATCCATGCAGCCTAACAGATTGATCCCATTGCAGCAAAAAAGAGTTATGATTACCATCTCTTTTCAAGCGACTACTTTCTGGATTTAAGTATCTTTGCTGTTTTTTTACTTGAAATTGCTTCTCTAGCTTACCCTAAACAAGCTTAAACTGTTTTTTTAGCTGTTTGCTGAATTATTTCAATATCTGCACTTAAAGTTACTTTTTAGTCGAATTTGATCGAAAGTTTGTTTGTTTGTTTGTTTAATTTAACTGTTGAGGCTGCCTACTAAAGTGTGCTAGCCTGTGTAACTGATTTATTACTGTTTCTGCATTTTCTGTGTGTTTCTTTCTAAAAACAAAAAAAACAAAAAAATAATCCTTGTTTTCCCACCTCTCCTCGACTAGTTTAAACCAGTTTACAGGCATTGCTGTATTCTGGGCTGTGGTGTAGTTCCTGTGTTGTCCATTACCTTACTTGGATAGAAGGAAGTTTCTTTGCTCACCAGTGGGAGTGGGGAGCCTTGACCAGCCTATCTGTCCCTGTAGGAAGTGACCTCAGCACAAGAGCTGTAGTAATTGGTTGTTTTGGACCATTTCTAGCTCTTTTGAAGTTCCCTGTTTAAAATCAGCCTCTGGATGTTTTTGGGCGGTTGTGCGCATAGCACAGCACCGGTTAAACAAGGTTAAACTTCTTCTGGCTCCGCCAAGTCTGCTCTTCAAATTTTCCCTTAAGGAAGCTCTACTCTTAGTATAATCAGACTACTCACTATATTATAAGCCTAGCACTTGTTCTCAAAACTTCTGTACTAAGTAAGTACTCTCGTACTAAGTAAGCACTACATCCACCTACCACCCCTGTGAATATCCACTTCCCTTAAAGGCACAGCACTGCCTTATACTGTTCTAGCATGTTGAGTGGTAGATTACTGGCGTCTTCTCCATTTCAGCTGGTTAATCTGGGTATCTTGAGACAATGATACAATTGTCTCATGTACACAGACAACTCTCTCCTCCTCCCAACAAACACAAATACATGTGAGAGATGCAACTATATAGCCAAACTGGAGGCTGAATTCTCTCAACTCAGGGCTGGCATGACCAGACAGGAGGAGATGGTAACCACGCACACAACAAACCCAGTCCCACATAGACCTACCACAACTGCAAACCAAACACATAAAAACACAAAGACATACTCGAAGGCTCTAATAAAAAACTTACCAAAACAACTGAGGCTCCCAAAGCAGACATCCAAAAATCCTCCACCTCAAAACAAAACACATGCAATACATACTTCAATGAATCAGTGTGTCAATCAATCACAGCCCTTAAGGCAAAACACCATGCCTGATACACTAGTAATAGGTGACTCTATAGTCAGACACACTGATGTCCCGCTTACCAGTCTGAACAAGGAGAGGGTGACTGTGAGCTGCCTATCGGGAGCTAGGATCTGCCACATAACACACGCACTCAGGTCACTCCAAAGCAAGTACAAATATGACTCCGTCATTGTCCATGCTGGCGTGAATGACCTGAGACGTACCTCCCTGGACTACATGAAAAGAAACATAGAGGAGCTCTCTGATTATGTAGACCAGGCTGGTATGACCCTGAGCAGCATCTTGCCCACACCAAGAATGATGCCACAATACAAAGACAAGATGATCAGCTTTAATAATTGGCTCAAGTACTGGTGTCATTCTAAGGGGATCCAATGTCTGTCTGCCTGGGATGACATGTTGGACAAGCCACGCTGCTTCGCAAGGGACGGCTTGCACCTGTCACCACTGGGCTTCCGGATATTGGCTAAGGCTCTTGCCACCCCCATAGTGCCTTTTTTAGGCAAGGCTCAAAAGACAAACCCACCTCCTTAGAAAACAAAAATGGAAAAAAACTAAGGGTAATGCTGCTCAATGCCAGAAGACTAAATCTCAAGATGCAGGCACTCGATGCACTCCTCAGTATGGAGAACATCGACGTCTGTGTAGTAACTGAAACCTGGTTCAAGGCTCCTGAGAGCACCCCAGCGCTACCAGGCTATACCTTGTATCATGCTTTTCGACCCCAAAACCCGGGCCAAACCACAAAGGGAGGGGGAGTGTCCATATTCATCAAGGACACCCACACCTCCTGGTTAGTAGCAACACATGAAGCATCAGAGAACATACAGGTACAACTAACCATAGGCAAAACTGCTATACAACTGGTAGCATGTTACAGACCACCCTCCCAATCTCAGCCTTCCTGAAGACATTGGAGGATATGAATGTATCACAAAATACCATCATACTGGGAGACTTCAACTACCCAAACATAGATTAGGTACATTATTCTAGCCCTAACACCCTAGCCTAAAGGTTCCTGGAATTCATAAATTCAAATGCACTGGAACAACTAGTCACCTCTCCCACTAGGGGAGATAATATACTAGACCTGATCATCACAAACATGGGGACAAAATTCTCCACACCGGAGGTATACCCCTCACTAGTGAGATCTGGCCACAAACTAATCACCCTGGATATACATATCCCGCCTCCACCCCCAGCACAAAAGACCACAGTGAAAAACTTCTCAAAAGCAGACTTCACTCTTCTTAAGACTGAGATGGTATCCTTTAAGCCCACTGGGCCGGTGGATACCGCATCCCACAATGCTGAATCCTTCACAAATGCTTTTTATGGACATCTCCAAGAATGCATGGATCATGCAATCCCAAATAAATCCAAGTCCCTCTCCACCAAAGGCAAGCGTCCTGTCTGGTGGACCTCAGCCATTAGCAAATTGTATAACAAAAGAAGGAAGCTACTGCATGACATCTCTGATCAACACATGCAAAAAACTACGTTCCCTTATAAAAACATCCAAGGCCAACTTTGAGAGAAAAATCACTAAGAACACTAAAGATAACCACAAAGCCTTCTTCAGCTATGTTAGAAAACTGGGCGGAAATCCTCAGATATGCTCAGAGTTAGTTCACAACAACAAAAAATACACTGAACCCACAGATATTGCCAACATTCTGGCTGACAGGTTCAGTGCAAATTTCTCCCCTCCCTCACCCCCAAAAGAAGAAATACTTATCCCAGCTGAATGTAATCCCCCTGTCATCTCAGATGTTCAAATGAGAGCCGCTCTCAACAAAGCTAAAAATACAGCATCAATGGGACCTGACGGTATCCCAGGTTGCGTGCTACGTGAACTCCAAGAGGAGCTAAACCCGCACATAAAAATGCTATTTAACCTTAGCCTTACTACAGGATATGTACCTGAACACTGGCGTACAGCAACAGTGGTCCCACTCCACAAAGGGGGTACCTCTACAGACCCTGGGAACTACCGCCCCATAAGCTTAACCAGCCTGGTCTGCAAAGCTATGGAAAGAATCATTATGGAAGTCATAAACAGAGACATTGGGGACCTACAGACACTTGACCCTACCCAGTTCGGCTTTGTGAAGGGCAGATCCTGCCTTTTGAACCTGGTTGACTTTTTCGAAACAGTCACTAGAGCCATTGATGAGGGTAAAGCAGTCCATACAGCCTACCTGGACTTGGCTAAGGCCTTCGACACAATACCCCACTCAGGCATCATAGATAAGCTCAACAGCTTAAACATAAACCCTTATGTCACTAGATGGGTTGCAAACTGGCTAAAGGACAGAACCCATAAAGTTAAAATCGCTGGAGCAATGTCAGACTCAAAGCCAGTCACAAGTGGTGTCCCACAGGGATCTGTCTTGGGACCCTCTTGTTCGGCATTTATTTCTCAGATGTTAAAGCAAACATGGGAGGGTTGTGGCTGACAAAGTTCGCAGATGACTGCAAACTAGGCGCCATAGTCGATACACCAGCGGACACATACATCCTACAAAAAGGCCTCACAGAAACGGACAACTGGTGCCGGAGTCATGGTCTTAAACTAAATGCCAAAAAATGTATAGTCATCCCCTTTGGGAAAAACTAAGTACCCACAAATTATCACATAGACAGCAACCCACTGAGTACGGAAAAAGTAATCAGAGACCTAGGGACCCAAGTCGACAGCGACCTCTCATTTGACACCCACATTGCCAAAGTGGTTAGAAAAACATTCTACCTTGCACACCTTATCATGAAGGGATTCACATCCAGATCCAAGGATGTCATTGTACCCCTATACTCCTCCCTCATCAGACCCATGATTGAGTATAATGCCCCATTTGGTATGTACCTCACCTGGCATTTGCAACAGCTAGAGAGACCACGAAAGTACCTCACCAAGAGGATCAAGGGTCTCCAACATATGTCTTATTCTGCCAGACTAAAGAAACTCCAGCTCTATTCAGTAGCATACCGCCTGCTCAGAGGTGATCTCTGCCTGACGTACAAGACCATGTCCAATCAGGAACTGATGGACATGCTCCACCTCAAACAATCCAAATCCATCAGAACCACGAGAGCTAAAGACTTAAACCTCGGTACAAGTATGAATAGGACATGCTGGAGGGATAGATTCATAACCCAGAGGCTTCCCATGCTCTGGAACAAGATCCCAGTTCATGTTAGGCAGTGCTCCTCACTGACTCTCTTCAAGAGAATTCTTGATGAGTGGATGGGAGATCATAAGTTTACCCCAGGGGTCACATCTGTGTCACTACTAGACAGGGGCACAGTAAACTAATTCTATTATATAAGGGGACCTTCACTGTGTCACTACTAGACAGAGGCACAGTATTCTAAATCTATTCTGTGCATTTTTGTACCATTTCATGGGGTGGCGAAAGCCACATCACTATGGCTAGGCTTGCAAATGCCCCAGGGCAGATAGCCTAGTACTAAACTATGAAACTAAACTATAAGTCACATTCACAATATGTAGGCTTACATATGTACATTCGTAGGTTAGTACTAGGCTAACTACCTGTTTTAATTTCTCCAAGTCTTTTGGGTTTCTAATACCATGATGGGAATGGACCCCATTCCTAAGTCAAAGTATGATTAAAGTTCATGAAATTAGTATTGTTTCACTCTTTGATGTCAGCCAAAAGTGGTCTTCGCAGCACTCGCAATGTGCCCAGTAATGACTCCTTCTGTAATTTTTATGGGGTTACATGAATTGGTAAAAATCTAAATACATTTGTAAATTCTTTTTTATAAGACCTGTTGCTCCTACTACTATTAGAAATGTCTGGGTAACTTTCTTCCACATGGGTCTCATTTCTGCCTGCAGATCCTGGTATTTTATGACTTTGTGTCTCTCTGTACGCAAGACACTGTAGTCACTGGGTGTGCAATTTCAATGATCAGTGCTACTTTTGTCTTCTTTTCTTGGACCACTATATCCAATTTCCTAGCATCTATGTTTTGAACTGTTGGTAATGGGTGATCCCATGTAATATAAACTTCATCATTTTCTATGATTCTTTGTGGCTTATGTTTCCAGTGTTTTTCAGCCACTTTGATACCATAATGTTTGCACAATCTCCAGTGCAACAGTCTCGCTACATTATTATGCCTTTCAGTATACAGTCCCTTTGCCATTAGTGTGTTGCAACCAGCAACAAGGTATCTGACTGTTTCCAATTCGGTTTTACAAAACCTACATTTGTCTGTTTCTCCCACATGTTCAATGGACTTTGTAAACCAGCGTGTACATGGCCCATTATCTTGGGTTGCCAATATTAACCTTTCATTTCTTGGTTTAAATTTGCCTTTCCTTAACCATTCCTGCATTCGTTCTTGATCAGCATGAGGCTCTTCTAGAAGTTTTCTATACTTACAACTATATTTATGTTTTTTTCCACATTTCTTGCCTTCTTGTCTGGTTCTCTACCTTATATTATTTATTTTGTGTTTTGGCACATTCAGTTGCTGCCTGGTTTGTCCACTTCTGGGTGATTTCCATTCCTGCTTGATGTCAATATTCTTCTGCTAAATTAAGCAAAGACGTCATCTTAGATTTATTCTCCTCATGTTTCAAAACTTTCACTACATTTGGATCTTGTGAGGTCAGTATGTGTTGAGTCCTACGATTGCAGATCTATACATGTAATCAATTTCAAGGAGGCCCATCCCTCCTTCAGAATGGGAAATATATAATCTTGGTATACACTGATTTTTATAAATCATTTGGTTAGCATGAAGCATCCTTCTTGTTTTAATATCCAATCTATCCAACACTTTTTGGGGCCAGTCACTCACTCCAAAACTGTAAGTTAGGACAGGAAGAGCAAATTGATTTATAGCTTGGATCTTGTTCCTAGATGTCAATGCTGTTCTCAGGATTAATTTAAGTCTTCTAAATATTCCTTACTGAGTTTGATTTGCATTTGTTCATGTTTTATTGCTGATTCTTCATCAATTCCCAAGTATTTATACACTCCCTCTTGCTCAAGTTCTTTTATACCACATTCTTGTCCTAAACTGATGTTTTCCTGGTGTTGCAGTTTTCCTTTTTAAAAGGTTGCTTTTGGACATTTATCAAGACCAAATGATGTTCCAATATCATCTGAAAAGGTTTTGACAACCTGCAGCTGTGCTTTCAATTCCTCATCTGATGAGCTATACAGTTTTAAATCACTGATAAGGAGAAGATGAGAAGTCATTAGACTTTGTTGTTTTCTAGGAGCCAATTTGTAGCCATGGCCTAATCTCTTAAGTAAACATCTTAATGGACTAATGGCAAGGCAGAATAGCAATGATGACAGAGAGTCACCCTGGAAAATCCCCCTTTGAATTTTTATCCCTGGGATAATAATCTGTCCTTTATCATGGCTTAATTACAAAGTGGTCTGCCATTGTTTCATGGTTACTGTAATGTAGTCAATCAGTGTAGGGTTTATCTTATACATTTTTAAGCACCCTTTTATCCATGAATGTGGGATACTATCAAATGCTTTTTTGTAGTCAAGCCATGACATACTTAGATTATTCCCCTTTTTACAGTTCTCTACTATAACTTTATTTAACAAATGATCCTTTGTTCCATATGACTTTCTTTTATTGCCCTTTTGTTCTATTGCCATAATTGTGTTTTCTTCTAAATGACTATAAACTCTGTCAGCGTCAATTCCTGTGTATAGTTTACATGTCATTGGAAGACATGTTATTTGTCTATAATTTTTAGGGTAGCTTGCAGATTCACTCTTAAGTAGGAGCATTGTTTTTTGTTGTTGTTAACCAGTGTGGTGTCTGTTCGTGGTGCACATATAAATAGTTCTTACTCATGGCTAAATCATCATGCAAAGATGTTAATACTTCCAGACAAAAGTTAGGTACTGCATCTGGGCCTGGGTTTTTCCAGTTAGAGGCTTTTCTTAACTTTCTTTCAATCTCTCTGGCTGTTACTTCATCCCATTTCATATCCTGCACCTTTAAACTTCTTATTCTTTCTTTTACTTCTTCTATCCATTTAGCATCTTTCTTATGTTCCACAGGATCTTCAGAGATACTTCTCCAAAATGTATCTATTTCTTCTTTTTTGGTGGTGTTTCAATTCCTTTTACCATATTTCCCAATTCTCTATAAACATTTTCTGGATCATCAATAAACTGCTTATTTTGTACTTTTCCTTTATATTTATCTTTGCATCTTTTAAGTCTTTCTGCCTGTGCTGAAATTTTTAGTTTGTTATTTGTGATAGTACATGATAGATCCTGGTCTGTTCTAATACTGCACATTGCTTTTATCACATCTATCTTTCTTAGTATTTTTGTTGATCTGTTCCCTCTTCTATAATCTTCTAACAGTAACACTTCTTGTCTTTAGCTGCTTTATAGTTTTCTCCATTCCATATTTCCATGATGGTATTCACTTTCACCCCTTCCTTTCCCCTCGCTACCCTGTGTTCCTGTGGTAGAACTTTATCAGTTGTTAATTTAGCAGCACAGTAATATATTCCGTTTACTTCTGTTATATTGCATGGATCTCTATGGACAGTCCTAATTACTGCGTTCATTTGTTTTATCAATCTTCTGACATTTGGGGTTTTATTAACCTCCTGCAGTCTATTTCTTTCATTGATCTTGATATATCTATCTATGTCTATTAAATCAAACAACTCTTCTCTTAACTCATTTTACTCCAAACTGAGGCACTTTCCTTGTTTCCCATTTCCTGTGGGCATTCTATAGAAGATTCTATAGAATCTTCCTGTGGCACATTCTCTTCAATTTCATCCTGTGCCATCTGTTGCTCTATTATATGGGAACTCACTAGCCTATCACTCCTCAACACTGACTGCATTAGAGTTTCCACAGTTTCCTGTTCCTTCCTTTGCTATCTAGCTTCAAGTGAACATGTATACTGTTTCCTGTGGAAGGCTCCAAACTATCTTGATATGGCACCTGACAAATTGCTTCCTGTTCCACTGGTTTCACTTTAATTTGGATATCCATTGCTCTAGCCTATTGTGGTGCTTTCTGCATTCAATTTTCTACACTAAATCCTTCTCTTTGCAGCTGCCCCATAACCTCAGTTTCTATTTTTTTGACTTCTCCATTATTAATTTATTTTTCTACTTTTCCTCTTAATCTCCTTATTTTTTGTATTGTAATGTTTTCCATATCCGGATTCCTTTGCCTGTATTTCTCTTCAAATATCTTTGGTGCTGCTCTTTTTGTATTGTTAGTTTTGCTTTCTCTTTTACATAAATATTACACCGTATTAAATCTCTTTTCCTTTCCCATGTCCATATTTCTTCTTCACATGTCTCCTGATCTTCTTGCTTTTCCTTATTCTGGGGACTCACTCCATCATGCTGTGATGTACTCTGTGTTAGACCTTCTACATTAACTCTCTGCCCTTGTGGGTCATTTTATGTCTAGTCAATTACCGCATGTGAAAATCAAACCCAGCTCCTTATGTTTTATGCCAACCTCTGTGGACTTCAATGACCATTTCAGGACAATACTGCAGAATATGATTTATGTCCTCCAGTGTTTTCTGCTGCCAACATGAGCAGACGGCACTGTTAGGAATGTGGCCTGAATTTTTGACACAGAACAGTAACTCAACTCTATCAACACCCTATGGCTGGACAATAGCCAGAGATTTCTAATTTGTTCACCTGATTCCTGTGCTGTCACCTGGCTTCATTCTATGTGCTTATTTTTCTATGGTGTATATATTTTATATGTAATAATTAAGGACGCAGCATGCATTTTAATGTTTTTACATTAGAAGCCTTTAATTGGGTAACTAGTATTATACAGTACCCTATGCAAAGTTTTCTTCTTTTCTGGTTCCTTCTGTACCGTTTTAATTTATTTTATGATTTTGCTGCTTTCGTGCAAGGAAAATTCTACCCCTTTAAAAAAAAAGTTTGTATGGTATATTCCTGGCTATAGCCATGCATTAAGGTATACAGTTTAATTGTCAATGTTCTCTGTTGCCAGATACCTCAGATTTCAGCTATTTTTTTTTTCCTTTTTCCTTTACTGTAGCATCCCAAAATATTTTAAACAGCTGTTCCTTTGTAGGCAGCATCCAATTACACAAAACTTAGAAGTGATTCCAGAGATCTCTATCGTTTAAGAAAAGGTCTTTGTTTTCATATACATTTGAGACATGCACAGTAACAGTGTAACATGAAAGTGATTTTATGATTTCCAGAAAACAAAACCACAGTTTCCATTAGAAAACTCTGATTGCACAGAATTGCTGCAAAGCCTAACTTTCTGGGCATTCAGCTTGATTACTAAAGACATTTGCCTAAGGACATAAATTATTATTTTTAACATTAGCTGTTTCAGCATTTACAATTATTATTTTTTTTTATGTGTGATAACAGCATGAGTTCTATGAAGCAGACTGTGATGTCACCACAGAATGTCATGAATTTAAGAAACAAACAGCTGGAATAAATTATGCACACAATGGCAAGTCTCAAAATATGCAGCACTAAAAAAAAAAAACATTACTTTATGGACAACAGGAGTTACAAGGTGAATATCTTAACTGTGCTGATTCCTTCAACAATCATTAGGCAGACTTTGATGTTTAAGTCTGCTGTCCAAGCAGTAAAGCCACTTACTACAGATTCTTCAGAACAGCACACTGACCTCTAATATTTCTTTATTTCTGGATATGCACATTATTGCATGTATGCTTCCATATGCAGAGCAAAAGAGTTGGTTTGAAAAGTATGTCGATATAGCTGCCTATTTATACTGCCATGAATGTGCATGTGTCTGGCATGAAAAACAGCAAAAAGCCTGCGATATATGGCAAATATATAAATAGTAACTTTAATGTGACAGACCCAAATGACATTTCAAAAGGAAAACCACCATGGCACCGTGTATTCGTTAGTGCTTTTGTTCTATTTAATGGTCAGAACTTTAAAGTGAGTTTCATCACATGGAATCTAAGTCCTGTGGCATACCAATATGCCAGTCACCCCCACCTGTAATCTTTGTCATATTTACAAGCTGATTTTGAAAGGTAAGGGGTGATAAGGATTAACAAATTGTTAGCAATACTTACCTTTATGGAGAGAAAAAGAAAGTATTCAAACCAAATAAGACAGAAAACATTTTAGTATGGAGAATTCCAGAATCTCTTTATAGCAGCAGCCATAGAGAAGCTTCTGCTGCCCTCACACTGATCTGAGATGCCTGCTGTGTACCATATATATATTAAGGCCAGCTGTGTATATAGATCAGATATATGCAATAAAATCCTGTCAGTCCATCAGTGAAACTGCATGGATCATGGCAGAAAAATCTACTGCACACAAGAGCCAGGTGCCATTTATGAAGATAGCCAGTGAAAGAAGTCCAAATGCTAAATGCTGTACTTCCCATGGAACTGATATGATCACACAGAGCAAACACCTACTACAGACACATGCACACACTGCATGCAAGGATCGATTACAACCTCCAAAGATAGCCTATGAAAAGAAACTTGAAAACAACAAGCTCTACTTTCTTGAAATGAAGGATTGTTTTCTGCTGAGCCATGAAAATGGGAATAATCATACAGTGAAAACAGCTGTTGCCATATACACACATGCACACACACACACACACACACACACACACACACACACACACACACACACACACACACACGCACACACACACACACACAAAAACACACACACACACACTCACACATATACACACACATATACACATGTGCAGACACACACACACACACACACACACACACACACACACACACACACACACACACACACACACACACATGCGCACACACACACGCACACACCTACCTACTCAGCCACCAATACATATGGACTCATGCACATCCACTGCACACATAATCCCATATATATAGTCAGATAAACAAAAACCCATATACATACACACCTGCACGTAGGTGCACACTCACATATGCACAGACAACCACACACACATAAGTACTCATGCATATCCACAGCATACACGAGGGCACACATATTTGGATACATACAAACACCCACACTCTCATGCTTATATTCATAGACATCCGCACATGCACTCATGCACAAGGCAGATGGACACATAACACATAACGTGCACAGTCTCCACTAAATGGCTAAAAAAGAAGAATACTAGAAATTCATGCACTGGTAAATGTCTAGTCACAAGTATCCATCTGCTTATACTAAGCTTATCTCTCATTATCAAGAGTTTCCTATGTGGTTCATTGAGTTACATTCTTTATTGCCTCAGTCTTAAGGAGAACAACAGAATAAGCAGTTCAGAGATGTACCCTTGTGGCCACTGAGATGAACAGACTTAGAAAAGAGGCTAAGATTACAAAACAAATTTCACAAACGATAAAGTGAGGTCATTTGTTTCTTGATTTAGAAATGTAACTTAGGCAGCCTTGACTACTGAAGTTTTATTGCACCTTACTATTATTGTTGCCAGGGTGTGATCCATGCACTTGGGGAGTCAGCTTGAATTTACTGACTGTCTGGCTGCTATAGTGGTTTAGTTTGCAAAAATCTTATTCCCAAACCTAGCTAACAGTAATCACTGAGGATTTAGTTAAGCATATTCTGTTAGCTGTATTCTTTCTTTTCTTTGTTGTCATCTTGAAAAATCCCAATTAATTAGCTTCAGTCTCTGTCACTTATAGCTAGCAGATCCATCACTGACTTTTCTGAAAAAGTTATGAAAGCAACAACAAAATGATATCCACTTTGCAAAGACCCTGAAAAGACTGATGCATTCTACCTGTGGTGCTGAAAAAAATAAATAAATTGAAACCAAATGTATGTTCAGTTCAATCTTTTTGGATATTTTTCCATTTGCAGTGTGCAGTGCATAACATAGGTGGCTGGAGGACTATAATGTAGGCAGATGACTCTAAGAGTAACAGATTCGGCAAAACTAATTATAAAGTTAAGCATAACTTGAAGTGACAGTGTTTGCTTGTGTCCCCAGTGGTTTACAGTCTGTTTGCTGCCATATATCATTTAATATAAAATGCTTAAGGCTGCTTTCATTTTGATAGACTAGGGCAGTCTGCTACATTAATGTTAAACCTAAATCATTACAGCTGCTGTGTGTCCATCACTAAAAGCATATCATCCATGCCAACTATTTTCTTTCCTCTGGGAAAGAGTTTTTAGAATCAGATTTGAAATCATCAAAAATGGTCTAAATGGCAACAATACTGAACGACTTTCACTTATAACACACATTTAATGAGTATATTATGAAACTCATATTTCTATTTAAGGGTAATTCTATTTGTGAGATCTGGAGGTGTACAAATTGCAGATAACATAAAATGAACACATAATGAAGCACCAGGGATATACATTTCTAGAAAAAAAATGGTCATGACAACAAGAATACCTGAAGAATAGTTGGCAAGGATGATATGCTTTTAGTGATGGACACACAGCAGCTGTAACAGTTTAAGTTTAACCACAATCTGTTCAGCATACTGAGGCCTCAGAAGACAGTTTATCACTGTTTTGTGAACATGCTTGTCTCAGATAAGTTATCTATTGTTATTAGCTCGATGATTTCTGATGTCTGCAAGTGATTTATGTCATGCACACTGGACGCATTGGGTCAGATTGCAAGAGAGTGTCTCTCAGTGTCAGTCTGCCCATATTCTGAAAAATATGCTCTCAACAAATGTGACTGACTTTGGTGTAAGGCCTATCTTTAAGCAGCTAATACAACTGTAAAAACTGCAAATAATGTGCCACAGGTCCGATTTGAGAAAATAAATGATACAGAAGTTTATCAGACACAATAAAAGTTAAGAGCGTTTGTCTTCAAAATATCAGGCTTCAACAGAACTCATAGGCACTACATCCATTCTATATTCAACATCTTCTGTAACCCACATGTGACAGCAACACACCAATCTAAAGTGTTACATGATTAAGAAGTGAATGGAATTCATTAATTACAAAAATTAATTCCAAACAGTAAAAATGTTTTTTTGTGATTCAGAATAATGCTACATAAGATTTATAAATATAATCTTAAAAATATGATATTTATTAGTCTAATAAAATACTTAACTAAATATGTATTTAAAGAAGAAATATTTAAAGACTTCATAACTTAGCTGAAGAAATTTTCAGGACACTAGAAATGGAAATATCATTCAGTCCAGGATATGTTCCTGTATCTAATTTGAGCTAAGACAGTAACTCTTTTCACTCTAATCTGGTCTCCCAAGGTCCACTCCTTTCACTGATGGGTACCTGTTCAAGTGCAAAAAAAAAAAAAATAAAATTACTTGACATATATGACTTTGTATGTCTGTATAGAGAATTCGACTCATTACCATGCTCAACATCATAAATATGCTCATAAATACGTTTCTTTAAAGATTTTTTGTTATAAAGACTTGTGCATCCCAAACACTGAACCAAATAAATTACCCCCTTACTGTTACAATTAAAATGTCCTGTGGATTTTATTACCAATTCCCTAACCTCTATATACATTTCCTGCACATAACTCAGGTAGCAGCATTGTTTACAAAACTCGTACTTAAAAGTGCCAGACTTCTTATTACTCTTTGACATGCTCTTCTACACTGTTCTTTCCAAAGTTTCCTCAATATTTTTATTCCTCTTCCATATAAAACTAAGCTTAGCAGGCATATTATCTTTCATATCCAGGAAACAGGTCAGTACCTCCCAATGTTTCTTAATATTTCCTATGCCCTTAGATTTAGAATTAAAGATGTAAACAAAAGCCTTTTGTAATGTGGTGTCAGGGTTACATCTATTCACAGTTACTTCCACCCCTTGACCAAGGATAGGTTTAAACTTCCAATCCCATCTGTCAACAACCTCATGTACCACTTTAGTTATCAAATCTAGGGGGCAACCCATTTCCAAAAATAATTGCCTAATAAATTCTTCCTCTTCAACAAATTGCTGGTAAAAAGAGATCATACATATCACCATTATCGACTATTATTTCAGCTGGTTTGATCCGAGCTGAAATGAAGTGGACTACAAGCCACAACTCTGAATTGAGATACCAAATGACTAGAAGTTTCTGAGCTTCCCAAAGTCATAGGTTGCCTGTTTTTTGCTTGATTATACTATTTACTGCACTTTTTATCGTACTCTGCCTATTTAATACTGTAAACTAAATTGTATTGTTTGTACTGCATTTCTTTGCCTTGGTGTGCCTGTCAAATCATATTCTGTTGCTGTTTTCACTGTTTGAAAAGCATTTTTTTGGCTATTTTCACTGTTTGCAAAGTAATTGTTATTTTTCACTATTTGCAAAGCATCTGTTCTATTTGTTCTGTTTTTCCATCAAGCAGTGTTTTAAATAGCCAATTTGTTTGCTGTTTAAAACATTCGTCTCATTTCTGTTTTGTAGCTTCTCAAAGCATTGTTTAGTGTCTCAGTGCTGTTTTTTCTGCTGTTTAAAATTTTTTTTAGTGTTTTCTACCTAAATTAGTGTAGCTAGTAGCTATAGCATAGTCCAGATACAGGTTTGCTGCATCTGGATCTATTTGTAGTGGCTGTTGTATTCTGAGCACATTTTCCAAGCCATCTTTGATTGGAAGGTGCTCTTCTGCACCCTTGTGAGAGAAGTGTGCTGATTGGAACCTGTATGGTGAAGGGTGATTAGTCTAGGGCTTGGAGTAACCACCCAAATTGGTTCTTTTGAGGTTTTTTTTAAAGTTGTTTTAAGTTTTTAGCTTCTGGCATTTAAGCTATGCATGTCCAGGGTTTCTGATTGTTTGCGTGTTGTGCACCATAACCGGACAGATTATTTCTACAATTTTTCCTTTAGATACAGCTGTAGTGCATTAGTGTAGTTCTCATCTTTGGTATATTTGTGGTCTAAGAAGTATTGCTAGTGAGCTGTGACCTATTAAACCACCAGCCAAAACCCCTATCAGAAATACCCATCTACAAAGCACCTCCTAGATCAGTCCTGAAAGCACTCCCTTTGTGATAACAGTTCTTCAAACCTAGCATTATGGACAGTTGGACTACCCCTGTTTCTCCTGTCAGCCTGGTCAACTTGGGTCTTCTGAGGCAATGTAGCAACTGCCTCATGTACACTGACAACCCTCTACTTAATAACTCACTCTAGTACAAAGTGTGAGAGATGTATCTACACCAAGAATCTTGAATCTCTGCTCTGTCACACTCGACACAGTAGAGGTCATCATCTCAACAACCACTACTCAAGCACATGGTACCACTACTCAAACACATAGCACACATCCAACACATAAATCTACATACATGGTTCTCTCAAAACTTACTGAAAAACCAGAGACATCCAAAACACAAGACTGCTACAACTAATATAGTTCCAGCACCCAAGACACATAGCAACACCAGTGTCTCACCTACCAAACCGTTAAGGCATAACACTCAAGAAACAAATTCTCCTGTCATTGGAGACTCCATAGTGAGACACACAGACCTGGGTTAGATAAGGAGAAAGTCACAGTTAGATGCCTGTCCAGTGCCAGGATTCATCACATCATGCATGCATTCAGGTCACTGTAGCAAGTATCATTATGACTCTGTCATAATGATACTTGTTACAGAGTCATAATCACTCTGTCATAGTTCATGTTGGAGTGAACAACCTGCAATGTACCTCACTGGACTATATGAAGAGAGACATGATTGAGTACTCTGAGTATGTGTCCTATGCAGGTATGACCCTAGCCTTGAGCATCATATTACCCTGAGGTAGAATTATGTCACAAAATGAAAAAAAAAAAGATCCATTTCAATAATTGGCTTAGTTTTTGGTGTCATTCAAAGGTGATCCACTTTCTGTCAGCCTGACATGGCATGGTCGACAAACCTCACTGCTTTGCCAGAGACAGTTTGCAAATGCACCACTAGGCTTTCAGCTGCTGGCAAAGGCTCTTGCCTCCCAATAGTGCCTTTTTAAGGCAAGGTCTCAAAAACAAATTTGCCAGTGTGAAAATTGCCAGTCAAAACAAACTAAAGGTTATGCTGCTAAACGCTAAGAGCTTAAACCAAAAACTGCACTTCCTAGAAGCACTTCTATCACTAGAAGATGTAGATGTCTGTGCAATCACAGAAACCTGGCTCCAGGCTTCAGAGAGTACCCTGGCCTTGCAAGGCTACAATGCCTTCCACACCTTTAGACCGCAAGACGAATGTATGACAGCCAAAGGAGGTGGCATTTCTATCTGTATTAGAGATAAATTCACTTTCTGACTAGATAGACTGGACAACTCCATGGAATTGCTCCAAGTTCAGATTACTGTGGGTAAGACCTCCATTCAAGAGATAGCTAGCTATAGATCCCTATCCATGAATTACGATGTGCATGAGTCCTACTTGACCAAACTTGAGTCAATCCAAATATTGCCAAACACTCTGGTCATGGGAGAATTCAATTATCCCACCAAATGGGAGACCTACTCTAGCCCTAACTCACATGTGAAAAAGTTCCTTAACTCTGTTAACTCAAATGCCCTGAAACAAATTGTTCAAACCCCCAAAAAGAGGAACAAACATACTAGATCTGATCCTCACTAATATGACAAACAGATGCAACACCACAACTGTCAGACCCTCATTAGTTAAATTTGACCACAGATCAATTGCCTTCAAAGTGGCACTAACACCAGAACTCACAAAGGGTGAAGTCAGGCTAAAAAACTTTACCAAGGCAAACTATACCCTCCAAGGGGAAGGCATAAATGCATTCCAGGCCCCATCCCCAGCTGCAGTGGTAACTGTACCAAAGCATACACTGAAGCACTGTACAATCATTGGTAAAAGTGTATAGAATTGGTGGTTCTAGAGAGAATCAAAGCCAGGGCCCCAAGTAAAATAAACCACCCTGGTGGACATACAGCATCAACAAACTTTGCAACAAAAGCAAAAAGTTGCAGTCTAAGAAAATTAAGGTGAGGCCCCAACAATGGAAAAGCACTCTCCTCAGCCTCAACAGGCAGATAAGACAACATGTCAAATCCTCTAAGGATAAAAAAACTCACAATCACATCCAAGAATAACCATAAGGCCTTTTACAGCTATGTGCGTAGCCAATAAGGTAGGACCCAAGCATGTGCTAAACTTGTGACTAATGGTATCACACACACTGATCCTCCACAGATAGCAAACCTGCTAGTGGACAGATTTAGTGAGCATTTCACTCCACTGTTCCCTCCAAACATATCACAAAACTTGCCCTCAACCCCGCCCCACACACCTTACATATCTGAAGAGCAGGTCATTAAAGCTTTGTCTAAAGCAAAAAAACACAGCTTCTATGGGGCCAGACAGCATCGCAAGCTGTCTTTTGAACAAATTAAAACATGAACTAATATCACCATTAAGTACCTTATTCAATCATACCCTCTCCACAAGCTTTGTTCCTGCGGAATGGGAAACAGAAACAGTTATTCCTCTCCACAAAGGTGGCTTAACAACAGACCAAGGAAATTTACATATTTATTTATTTAACATTTGTTTATTGGAAAAGTCCAATTTGTAAAGAGACAGTTTTCAGTGGAGGCCCAAGTTGGAAATGCTCCAGACACACCCTCCTCCTCCAGAGGAATTATAGACTCATAAGTCTGGCCAGCCTCATCTGTAAGCCCATGGAATGTATCATCATGGACCTCATAAGTAAAGACATAGGCGACCTCCAAACCCTGGATCCAACCCAATTCTGCTTCGTTAAGGGAAAATCCTGCCTGTTAAATTTAGTGGATTTCTTCAAAAATGTGACCAGGGCCATTGATGAGGGCAAATCTGTGCACACAGCATACCTCGACTTGGCAAAGGCCTTTCACACAATCCCACAGTCAGGCATTACAGATAAACTTAGCAAGCTGAATGTAAACCCCTTTGTGGTAAGTAGGCTTGCCAACTGGCTCACAAACTGGTCACACACTATCAAAGTTGGGGACCTTACCTCAACCAGCAGACCTGTCCCCAGTGGGGAGCCACAAGGGTCAGTGCTGGGCCCCCTATTGCTTGATATATACTTCTCAGAAGTTCAGGCCAAAGGTAAGGAGTTGTGGCTGACCAAGTTTGTGGATGACTGCAAACTGGGTATAATTATTGAATCCCCAAATGATGCCAGTATACTTCAGCAGGGTCTTATGCAGACCAGTGACTGGTGTCTTAGTCACGGTCTCAAAATGAATGCAAATAACTGCATCATCATTTCCTTCTGTAAAAATAATGTCCCTTCACACTATCAAATTAACAACAATACCCTATGTACCAATGAAGTGGTAAGGGATCTGGGATCACAAATAGACTGCAACCTTAACTTTGACCACTATGTGCCTACTGTAGTAAGGAAGGCCTTCCACATAGCGCACTTGATTAGCAAAGACATCTCCTCTAGAACAAAGGAGGTTTTAATCCATTTATACTCGTCACTAATCAGGCCCATAATTCAGTTTATTGTCCCTTTTGGTATGTACCACCATACAAAGCACCTGCAGCAATTGGAGATACCTCAGAGGTTTCTTAGAAAGAAGATCAAGGGACCCCAGCACATGCCTTACACAGACCGACTAAAGTCCCTGTCACTATACTCTGATTCATATAGATTTCTTAGGGATTAAATAATTAATATCAGTGTTATGACCCCAAGGAATTAAAGTGTCATACTTCAAAATAAAAAACAGGTTCATTATATAGCAGTTTATTTTTAAGTACTGTATCATCACAGTATTTGAACATATTTGTTCAAGAATGTTAGCTTGCAAACCAGAAGGATCACATCCATGACATAACTTAAAATGATGAGCAACTGGACTGTTACAATTAAGTTTTTTAATATATCTTACATGTTCCTGCAGTCTAAGTTTAAATGCTCTCTTGCTTACCCCTACATGAAATAAGTCACACAGGCATTTAAGTATGCATATCACTTACTCTCTATTGCAGGTATATCTATAAATATGCACAAACCTAACACCAGTTGATCATTATTTTTTTCTACTTACACAGTATTTAATGAGAAACTGATAGAATTGGTGAAATATTATAGGAATTTTTTGTTACAGCATCGTGATGTTTCTACTGTTTTATGTCCTTTTCCGTATATATCTTATAAAAGAGGCAGGAATTTAAAAGATATGTTAGTGGGAAGTAATTTTCAGGTACTGAATAAGTACTCCTATAGGACCCTTGCTACCTTATGTACCTTCCCTTTTGGAGGCTGTTTTAGTTGAATATATGTTCAGAAATGTTTTTTTTTAATATCAGTGGTGTTACATTTCCACCTACTGATAGATATACCTGTAATAAAGAAGCAGTGATATACATACTTAAATGCCCATATGACTTATTTTATGTCAAGGAAACTATGAGTGCATTCAAACTTAGAATGCAGGAACATTTAAGAGATATAAAAAACGTAATTGTGACAGTCCAGTTTCTCTGCATTTTAAGTTATGTCATGCAGGTGATCCTTTCGGTTGGCAAGCAAGCATTCTGGAACAAATATACTTAAAATACTGTGATGATACAGTACTTAAAAATAAACTGCTATATAAAGAATCTGTTTTTATTTTAAAGTATGACACTTTAATTTCTTGGGGTCGTAATATTGATATTTATTTAATTAGATAATTATTTTATTGCTGTGTGTGTGTATATATATATATATATATATATATATATATATATATATATACATATATATATATACTTATGTTTGTAAGTTTATACTGCTTGAAGGCTAAACAGCTGAGGTGCTAGACTTCTATGTGTGTTCTTTGAACTGCATAAAACTTGGAATAGCAGCCTTTTGGTGTTTTTTTTTAATTCCTGGTTGTATGTATATCTATGGTATTACATTGAAATGAAATAGCTAGGCTTGAAATGACCTGTGGGTTGATAGCCTAGTAACCTCCTATGATCCTATGAATACTTCTCTTCTGATAAAAAGGATGTTCTCTCAAATAATGAAGGCATGAATTAGAAAATGTGTCCTTTCAGTACACTTTCAATGGAATCTATCATCCCTTCTATCCTTGTATTACATGACATTGAGATAATTAATATTCAATAGAATATGAATATGTAAATTTAAAAAATGTGGTGGTATTGTTAATATACTGCAAACAACACATCAAATTATCTTGTGTACCAATCCATAAGATACAAATGTCATCCAAAAAATGAGTGTAAAAATGCCAATAATTACATAAGTGGAACCCATAATAACATTTCTTCTCCTAGTATTATGTTACTAAATTGGCATAAATGAGAGCACAATAGGCTGCCATAACCACTCCATTAATTTGCTTAAAAAATTTACCATTAAAAAAATATATAAAATTATCGAAAACCTTCCATCCACAATCCTCTTTCCCATTTATGCACATGAGGCTGGGCTGTCACCTCAACAGTAACAATCATCTAGAGCAAAGGTTGGTTTCAGGTGCCCAGGCAACAAGACAACCCCCCCACGTCACACCCAGCCAGGGGTACATGGCCAAAGTTACACCTAGCTGCAGAGAAACATGGCTGCTGCAAACTCCCTGTGGGCAAAGAGAAGAATGTGGCACCATACCTACAACTTCAACTCCATAAATTCAGCAATTAATAACATATTAAAACTAGTCAAAAATTCACAGTCTGAAATCACTTCTCTGAACTATTCAAGCCCCACCACTGAGTAAGGAATACTTGAAGAAAGATGCACAATAGCAAT
This sequence comes from Protopterus annectens, assembly GCF_019279795.1. NCBI lineage: Eukaryota > Metazoa > Chordata > Ceratodontiformes > Protopteridae > Protopterus > Protopterus annectens. The sequence goes on along the minus strand of NC_056741.1, from coordinate 1,540,887,741 downwards.
AGTTACAAAAATCAAATCCTCATGGTAATAGCTTGGCTTAATATACTTGAGAAAGTCCCAGGAGTACTTAATAATATGACTGATGTTAGTTAAAAATATTTGAGTTTAATATCAATATCAATAACAATGGCCAAGGATTGTGTCTTAGAACCCTTGATATCTGCAATAGGCCTTAAAGGAGAGTCCTCAATTGACTTGTGGATCCTAGGTATTCCAGATATCACTGATATATTTGGATTCTCCATTGCCAAAAATTCAAATAATTATTTGTTGATTAACTCCTGCATCCAATGATATTTTAAAATAAAATCAATTTTGGCATAGGCTATATTAATTTTTTTGTAGACACTATCATGTATTTGTCATCATCTCCCAGAATCTTATACATTTATGCATCACAATTAATAGTTTCCATTAAAACTACCCCCTCCCTTGTCTATAGACCTTACTGTTGTAACAAAGATTTCTCCTCATCACTTAAGTTGTGCAACATGTTATGTTTGTAAAGCTTCCTCAAATCCGTTTGGACCAATTCTTCAAATACTTGAAATCCAGGGTGGAGTGGAGGGTTGAATACACACCTTTTCCTCAGGGGACATATTGGGTAACTGAATTTCATTGCTATTAAATATACATCCTGAGTTCAATTTCCTCAAGAGCAGTTTTAAATCCAACAAAATTCCTGCAGTGTCAACATGCCTAGAAGGTATAAATTGAATCCATTCATAAACAAATTAAAATAGTTAACACCCATCTCTAAACCACTAAAATTAATATTAAAATTATTATACGTAACAAGCAAACCATTGTGTAACACTATAACAGCGTTAGAAAGATTCAGTTCCTTGTTCTCGTTGAACCTCTCTCCCCTTCCTCTCCATCTTATAGGTTCATAGGTTCATAGGTAGGTACTAGGCTATTGGTCCTAGGGCCTATATAAGCATAGCCAAAAAGGTACCCTGGCTTTTGCCACCCAAGAAAATTATTTTCCTGGGCCACTGTCAAGCAGAGCCACAGAAGTGATACCCGGGGTGAATTTCCTATTTCCCATCCAATCATCAAGATTTTTCTTGAAGATTGCTAATAAGGAGCTCTATTTGACATAGATAGGTAGTCTTTTCCAGAGTATGGGAAGTCTCTGGGACAGGAATCTATCCCTCCAGAATGTTCTGTTTACTGTGGTGACAAGGTTTAGGTCCCCAGAGCGTGTAGCTTGGAGGGATTGGGATTTCTTTAAGTGGAGCATGTCCAACAGCTCTGGGTTTGACATAGCTTTGTATATTAGGAAGAGATCACCTCTGAGTAGGCGATATGTGATGGAGTAAAGCTGGAGTTTTTTGTGACAGTCTGCGTAGGGCATCTGTTTGAGGCCAGTAATTCTCTTTGTGAGGTATTTCTGTGGCCTTTCCAGTTGTTGTAGATATCTTGCGAGGTACATACCAAAAGGGACGTTGTACTCTATAATGGGTCTAATGAGTGATGAGTACAGGGGAACAATGACCTCTTTTTTTCTGGATGAGAAACCTTTTGTGATGAGGTGTGCCACATATGAGGATTTCCTGACCACTGTGGCAATGTGATTGTCAAAGGAGAGACTATTGTCCACCTGTGTCCCAAGGTCTCATCACACTTTCGGTGTTAAGTAGACTACCACCTATGTGGTAGTTCATGGGTACAGAGTTTTTACCAAAGGGGATGACAATGCACTTTTTGGCATTGGGCTTGAGGCCATGGCTTTAACACCAGGCATCTGTCAGAGTGAAGCCCTTTTGTAGGATGTCCACATCATTAGGAGTATTGATTATGGCTCCTAGTTTACAGTCATCTGTGAACTTAGTAAATCAAAGACCTTCTGTGTTAGCCTTCACCTCAGAGAAGTAGATACCAAACAGGGGACATCTTTCCTGTAGATTTAAGTTGTTCCATTGTGTAGGCACTGGATTTTGAGAATAATTCCATGCTATTCATTCTGAGTATCTCAAACGTGGTAAGTCTAAATGGGAAAATACAGATGAAACATCTGGTAAAGGGTCAGCAGTGCTGACTGGGACCTCCTTAGGTGTATTTGTACTGGTTCTTAACTCATAGTCTCAGGTTAATATCTATCTATAAGCACTGGGGGGGGTGCAGAATCCAAAAGACCTGCTCTCAGAGTAAGTGGTCACTTACACTGACAGCAAGTCTTTTGGAATTGGAGTTAATTGTGTTGTTATGTTTGTGTTTGGAAAGCAGGGCTGGGGGGACAATATTCTTTAGTTCTCATTAGAATATTTAAAATATTTTGACTTCTAGGCATGTGGTAGTTAAAAAAACATCTACAGTTAAACATCTCTGTATGTAACTATTAGTTTTCAAAGCTTTTAAGAAGAGAAAAATATATGTGGAACAAAACATATCAGTAAGAATGGCTAAATGCCTAGCATTCAACTCATAACTCATAAACTTTTCTTAGTGAACCACAGTGTTTTTCTAGTGACTCAATGCTAAAGGTAATAAACACTTTCCAATGACCTTGTCTTAACAGCTAATTTTAGTTTTGGCTGCACCGTTTATGTTATGGTATCACAAATATATTACCTAACTATTAATGTTCAGTTCTGCTTATAACCCAACATGTTGAGGCCAGCATCATCTTGTGTTAGGACTGCTGCTGCATCATTCAGTAATTAACCTTCCATTTTTGTTCACAGTTCCTCAATCATTTGTAACATTCTTTTTTTATTTACTAAGGAGATTTTTGCTTGCCTGATCTTCAAGAGTACTGATACACAAGTTTAATTTGCACTAGACATATCCTTGCAGCTGTGCTGCAGGATTATTTGCACTAATCTGTTTCTTGCAAGCGGTCTGATTTTTGTGCATTGCATTTTTTTTTATTAACTACCCAGTTTTTTATTATCTAAGTAATGTTATATTACTGGCCTACTTGCAGTTTATTCCCATCTTTTAACTCATTTTCAGTGTTATTGTCTCTTCCATACTATCTTCTATAATGTTCAGTCTTTCATTCTTTTTTAATTTATTAAACTAGTTTCCTAGTACTAACTGACATTAGATTCTTCTTGTTAGTTATTTTATTTGTCCATGGATTTGCTTATGCACGGCAGAGACCATTTATTGACACATTTTACTATTTTATCCATCTAGGAATTCTACACCAGTCATCCTGCTATGTTGCAAGTTATGTTTTAAAAAAAAATCAATGAGCTTGGAGTACACACTCCTCAGGATTCATAAAGCTTGCTCCAGCTTCAGGCATAGCATCAGCGTTCTAACACTAAATATGGCCACCGAGCGACCAGGTACAGGCTGTTCCCATGTGCACTACCTGCGTACACTACACCCCCACAAGTCCCTTGCCCTGTATGCTAATTACCCAATGTGCAGCAGTGTAGCCTGCAAATGAAGGTATGTAGTGATCCAGGAAGTGGTGCAGGCGTAGTGTAAGCATGCAGAAATATAAACTGTAGAAAACGGTTTACATTTTTGCAAACATAAAATCGGAGCCATGACAGCCGACCAAACACATGTATTATATTGTTAATATATGCCAATGGCTAAATATATAGCCATTGGCATAAAAAATGTACAAAATATAAAATTAACATTTAATATATATAGTCGCACTATCATGACGTGGAAGCGCAGGGCAGCGGTGCGCAAAGGGCTTCACAAGGAAAATATAAAAATATAAAATAAAACTGCAATGTAACACATATCATGATTTCCCCATAATAGTCAATGACAGGCATGGTACACTATACTATGGCGCAAGGGTCGCTAAGGGGCTGTGACAGTGTTATGAGCGGTAGCTAGGAATTAGTGGGCAATGCCATGCAAATGAGAGGAGTAATAGTGAATCACAGATTCCCCACTGGTGTAAGGCTGCACCTCACAGCATAGCGTTATAACACAGAGGTGTGCCCTTGAGATAAAGATGACATCAAGAGAGGGGTGTGTCACCATTGCTGTAAGCACATTGGAGTATTGCTAAAAGTACAGTTTTGTACCTACCATAAATGTAGATGTTCGAGGATTCCATTGCTGCAGTCCTTACTATAGGGTATAGTCCGCGTCCAGTCGGCCCGAATACCAGAGTATAAGGCTGACGTCGGTCAGGGCGCATTAGACTGACGTCAGTACGTCAGGGTACTAATGCGCATGACCGACGTCATATCCTCAGTCTTTTCTTGCCCCAGATGTCAGAAGACCCTAAAAAGACAAGTCCCAAAATACCTGCACCAAAAACATGTACAATATATACAAGAATATATACAAAAATATAAGCATGTAAACTCACCTACACAACCACCCCTAAACACAGAGGGAAGGAGGGAGGGTAATTGGACTGCAGCAATGGAATCCTCGAACATCTACATTTATGGTAGGTACAAAACTGTACTATGTTCTTCGTTTTCCATTGCTGCAGTCCTTACTATTGGGTAGAATCCCAAAGCAGAGGTAAGGGAGGCTGGCAAATCATAAAGAAGTAGGAGCTGACAACATGCCTTGCAAAACAGCTGTGGCAAAACCAGCCCTAGACTTAGAGTAGATAGGAAGGTGATAATGCTTAGAGAAAGTATGCACTGAACTCCAAGTAGCTGCTTCCAAAATATCCTTAGTTGCCACCCCTTAGAAATGCTGTTGAAGTGGCAGTAGCCCTAGTGGAATGAGGCCTAATCCCAGCTGGAATCTCCTTGCCATGATGGGAATAACAAAATGCAATGCAAAAGCCAATCCACCTAGAAATAGTTTGTTTTGACACAGGCTTGCCCTGTGAACTCAAAGCAAAAGAAACAAACAACTGCTGAGACTGCCTAAAATCCTTAGTCCTGCTTAAATAATAACGCAATTGCCTGTGTACATCTAAAGTGTGCAAAATCTTTTCCCCTTTATTTTGAGGGTCTGCATAAAACGTAGGCAAATGAATAGTTTGGTTTAAAGCCACACTAGAAACCACCTTAGGCATAAAGGAAGGATTAGTACGTAATGATACCCTATCCTTATGGAAAATCAAAAGGGCTCTACTGCCATAAGGGCCTGCAACTCAGACACCCTTCTTGCAGAAGTAATAGCCAACAGAAAAGCAGTCTTCCAAGACAAGTATTTCAATTCAGCAGTAGCTGCAGGCTCAAAAGGTTGTAGAGTAAGTTTTTCCAACACAAAATTGAGATCCCAAGCAGGAGTAGGAGCTCTATTGGGGTCTTATATTCTTTGCCCCTCTAAGAAACTGCTTGAACAAAGGATGCGAAAACAAAGGTGGGTCACAATCATAGTGAGCTGAAATTGCTGCAGCATGAATCTTAATGGAAGAGAAGGACAAACCTTTGTCCAATAACTCAGTAAGATATTGAAGAGCCACACTCAAATTAGGCTCAGAAATCTCCAAATTCTTTGCTGTACTCCAAAATAAAAATCTCTTCCATTTTTCTGCGTACACTCTCCTTGTACTAGGTCTTCTAGCTTCCATAATCACATTTAAAACTTGCTGAGGAAGTTGAGACCTGCTGTGTTTCAACACAGAATATGCCAGGCTGTTAGATGAAGAGAGTGAAGCTTGACATTGAGCAGATGACCGTCCTTCTGAGATAACAGATGAGGAATCAGAGGTAAAGGCCATGGAGGCTTCTTTACCAGACTCCGTAGTAGTGGGTACCAGTGTTGCCGAGGCCAATCTGGAGCTATCAAAATCATCCTTGGCCTGTCTTGTCTGACCTTTAATAGTACCTTTGGAAGAAGAGGCAGAGGTGGAAAGGCATACACATGAAGGTTTTTCCAACTGAAAGACAGAGCATCCACTTTCCAAGCTGTGTGATGAAACCCCTTTGTGCAATACTTTGGCAGCTGGTGGTTTAGTGGAGAAGCGAACAGATCTATGTCTAGAGTTCCCCATGACACTGTCAATTTCTGAAATACATGAAGATCCAGTTTCCACTCGTGGGGATCCATGATTTGTCTGCTTAACACATCTGCTAAGGAGTTCTGTGCTCCTGGCAGAAACCTTGCCTGAAGAGTTAGTTGCAAGCTTAGTGCAGTCTCCCATAAAATCATTGCTTGCCTGCATAGAGGATAAGAATGTGTTCCCCTTGCTTGTTGATGTACCACATGACAGTTGTGTTGTCTGTTAGAATCAACACCTGCCCTGGAAGAAGTAACTCCTTGAAAGCCATTAATGCAAACTGGACTGCTAACATCTCCTTCATGTTGATATGTAGATGCTGTAGTCTGGCAGGCCACTTGTCTTGTATCCACTTTCCATTTAGATGAGCTCCCCAAGCAATGTCCGAGGCATCTGTCGTTAAAATCTGACTTGCCTCTGGCCGGGTCACAGAGAGTCCCTTGTTTAGGTGACATTCCTGAGCCCACCACAAGAATTCTTTTGAAGGCAAGGTATTATTTGAATGACAGTGTCCAAATCCTGGCAGTGCTGTGTCCATACATTTTGAGATACCATTGTAGCTTCCTCATATGCAGTTTGGCATTGGGAAGCACCAGAATACAAGATGCCATGAACCCTAATGCTTGAAGGACTGTCCTTGCAGTCAGCACGGACTGATGAGATAGTTGATGGAAGTAAAGTGACAGACTCTTTTGTTTGTCCGGGGTTAAAAAGGCCATCTGGGCTGCTGTATTCAGTCTCACACCCAGAAAGCACATGTCTTGAGAGGGTACTAGACTGGACTTTATTTCGTTCACAGAATACCCTAGGCATCTTAGCACTGCTATAACATATTCCAGATGCTGTAGAAGGTCTTCCTTTTCTTGAGCCAGAATCAGGCAGTCGTCCAAGTAAGGATAGATTTGAATTCCTTGAAGCCTGAAGTAAGCTATCACTGGAGCCAGAACCTTTGTGAATACTCTGGGCAGTAGATAAGCCAAAGGGCAATGCAGAGAATTGATAATGAGAATTTCCAGCTCGAAACCGCAGATACTTCCTGCAACTTAGCCTTATAGGCACATGAAGGTAAGCTTCCTTGAGATCTAAAGTTACCATCCAGTGATCTTTGCCCAGCAGAGGTAAAAGCTGTTGTAACGTCAACATCTTGAACTTGGGAATGTCCAGAAAAGTGTTGAGGAGAGATAAATCCAAAATTGGTCTCCACGTGTTCCCCTTCTTTGGTACTAGGAACAGGCGAGAATAAAATCCTAGGCCCCTTTCTGATACAGGGACTGGCTGAATGGCCCACATCTGGAGTAACTGAGAAACTTGCTTGTGAGCCTCCTTTCTTTGTGGAGGAGGAACGTCTGGCATGCCTTTGAAAGGGGGCATTGTATGGAAATAAAATCTGTAACCGTGGTGAATGATATCCAACACCCATTTGTCTTGAGTAATTAAATCCCAATTTTCTTTGAAAAGAGACAGTCTTCCTCCCAAAGGAGCTGCCAGACGAGAATCTACTGGCAGCTGAAAAGACAGGTCATTGGGTCTGTTTACGAAAGGACTGACCTCACCAGAAGTCTGAGCAGGTGAACTCCCTGTTCTAGGCCTAAAAGAACCTTGAGCCCTGCCCCTACCACGTCTAGACCTACCCCTAGACTGGGAATCATAAGCAGGATATGTCCACCCCTTAGCAGGCCAATTTCTACTAAACTTCGGTGGATGCACCTGCAAAAATCTTTAACAGTTTGCATAGACTTAGCTTTGTCCTCCATTTTCTTTAAAACTGCTTCCACAGGCGATCCAAACAACACATCAGACTGTAAAGGAGCATCCAAAATCCTTGTCTTAACATGCTCAGCTAAATTCTGATCCTTCAACCAGGCATGCCTGCGAAGAACAGAACTAGTAGCAGCCACCCTCGAGGAGGCCTGTACAGCATCAAAACCACATTGCAAAGAATGCTTACCCACTTGCTCAGACACATGAACCAAGTCCAGCAACTCTTTACACTCAATACCTTCCGCCAAAGCATCCACCTTAGATTTTAATTGTGAAAGGAGATAATTCTGATATTTTAGCATGTGAAACTGACAATTCAACGCTCTCATGGCTAGAGTGGAAGAAGTATACACTTTCTTTCCCCACCTATCCAAGGCCCTTGCCTCTTTATCAGTGGGAACAGGATTTTTAACCACAGAAGCCTTAACACCTTTAGGCCCTTGAGAAATAGTTTCTGGGTCCGCCCTAGGACTCTTAAACAAATACTTATGAGCTTCGGCACCCTATAATACCTATCAGGCTTAACAGGAGCAGGAGGCAAAGAGTCAGGATTCAGGAAGCCTCTGCAAAACATCTTCCACCACATTCAACACAGGAGGAATAGCTAAGGGCCTATGTTGGGGCAAAACAAGAATTCCCTAAGCCTTTTCCTGGAATCAGAGTAATCCTGGCCTTCCCATTTAAAGTGCTCCCTCATGGAATGCAGAGTCTCTGAAAATGAGAAATCCTCAGGAGGAGAAGCTGTAGGAGTGGAATCATCCACATCAGAATCAGAATAAGTAGGATACTCCTGCAAGTCTTCCGCAGAAGACTCTGAAGCCTCTGAACACTGTTCAAAACTATCAAACTCGGTTCCACCCTAGGCCTCTTATCAGGCGGGGCATAGAACCTCTAATCATAGTAATCAAATCTTCTGCCATTTTAAGCATATGTTTCTTAGGTACAGAACCCGAAATGCTAGGAGAAGCCCCCCCTGAGGCTGAACTAGGCCTACCTCTCAAAGAAGTTTTGGCAACAGAAGGAGAGGCTCTAACTACCTTGGGAAGAGAGGGAAGAACAGTTACCTGAGAAGCCCCCTCAGCCTGGCCTACCTCCTGAGAAGGCACATCCTGTAACAGTAAAGTTTCTGCCTGAGACTCCATAGAAACTCCTGGCAAAACCTCTGGCTCCACTGAGCCTTCTAAAGAACCGACGTCCGGGACTGCCGGTTCATCAACCCTAGGCTTCACTGTTTTGTCCTTGCGCTTCTTGGACGAAGCGGGCGTCGGAGCATCCGACGGCATATTATAATTGCAACGCTTCCCAAACACTAACCTGGCACAGTCTAACCTCCTCTTAATAGTGCGTTTGTTAAACCTAGCACAAGAGCGGCAACCAACAACATCGTGCTCAGGCCCTAAACAAGGTATACACAAGGTATGGTAATCCCTATGAGGTATCTGTTTCCCACAAGAAATACAGTTATTCACTTTTTCTGACATCCGGTAAAATACTGAGGCAAGAAAGAACCAAAATGTTCCCCAACGGGGTACTTAGCCAACTCTGTTTCGGTCTGAAACTCCGGTTTCGGAAATATTTCAGAACGCCAACCTGCACTCGCAAAACTGCTTCTGCATCGGACCATGCGGCAAAAAAGACTGAGGATATGACGTCGGTCATGCGCATTAGTACCCTGACGTACTGACGTCAGTCTAATGCGCCCTGACCGACGTCAGCCTTATACTCTGGTATTCGGGCCGACTGGACGCGGACTATACCCTATAGTAAGGACTGCAGCAATGGAAAACGAAGAACATCTGGTTAGCCCCTAGCTAGCAAAGCTGCAAGATAGGAGTGTGTTGAACTGGCCATAGCTTTGCTAAGCTAAGAGTACACAAGGTAACCGAGTATGCAAGTAAACAGAGATGAAAACGCGTGTAAACCCAGTAAACAGGTTTGCCCGGCATGCCCTGCAGCTGAAACAGGAAGGATATAGGAAAGAAATAAGGAAATGCTGCAGCAGGGAAATTGGAGTGCAAATGATTAACTAACACCTAGGAGCCTACACTGGGCCATTGAAAACAGCTAACAAGGCTGCAAGGAGCTACCTGCAGAACAGGAAAGAGGAGGGGCTGTACTGCAAAGAAAACAGTAAAGTGTCAATGCAGAACAAAGGCAATATGCAGTATACCAGCTACAAGACACATTTTGCCATGACTGGGTAAGGAAAGTACCAAACAAGAAAGATGGCAGGTGGATGCATGCCTGATAATGGGAGGGGATCCAGGTTTAAAAGTGAATTAAAGAGCAACAGATTAATCAAGGCAGGCAAGCATAACTCTTCAGTAAAGGCCCCACACTTGCAGTACTCATTGTAAATTCCATAATTAAGACACTCTGCAGCTGGAATAGCTCATACATACCCAATGGCATCAGCAGCATCCATAGCACAACAGTATAAAGTGTGAAAGCACCTCACACACATTTGTGTATTCCCATACACTCTGCATCAGTGGTGTATACAGACGGGGAACTTTTAGTATGTACATGTTAGGGGCTGCCATAGCTTTGATCCACCAGCATGTGTTGGAGACTGAAGGTGATGTGGAGGATGATGCCCATGACCACCTCAGGCACCAGAGGAGGAGGAGAGTGTTCAGACCCCGGGTATCCTACCACGGGCTACATGATCTGGAGATAGTAGAGTGTTACATGGTGGACAGGGACATCCTACAGCAACTTGTGGAGCTGTGCTGGCCACGCCTCAGAGCCAGAACAAACTGAGGGGAACCCATCCCAGTGGATACGAAGGTATGTGTAAGCCTGAGAATACAAGCTACAGGTACCTTTCAAAGACTAACTGGGGATATCATGGTGATCTCACAGGCATCAGCATCCAGGGTACTACACCAGTTCCTGGATGCCATGTTACCACATGCCAATGAGCACATATACTTCCCCCGAACGCAGGAGGAGTTGGCCAGCAATATGCATCTTTTCCACCATGTGGCAGAATACCCGAAGGTACTGGGTGCAATGCACATACACATCAAGTTACCACCTGGAGAGCAGGGTAGGCACTGCATAAACTGCAAGGGATACCCCTCCATCAACTGCCAGGTCATGTACAATGCCCAGGGCATTATCATGGATGTGTGTGCTGGCAGCCCTGGAAGCTGTCATGACTCCCATATCTGGCATGCCTCACAGCTGTATCAGTTATTTGCCAGGGGGGACATCCCAAATGGCCACCTGGTGGGGGATGCTGGCTATGCACTGGAACTGTAGATGATGACTCCCATCAGAAATACACACACACCCATGCAGGAATGCCATAATGTTGCACATGCACAAAACAGAATCATCATAGTGTGTGTGTTTGGGATGCTGAAGTCATGGTTCCATTGCTTGGACATATCTGGTGGAGCCTTGCAGTACTCTTTAGGCATGTGTGCCCACATCTTCATAGTATGTGCCATGCTACACAATATCATCCTGCGGAAACAGCTGCAGCAGGGACAGAATGGTGAAGGCCCTCACAGCCCACCACTATTGCCAAGGGCCCCACAGGCACAGAGGAACTCAGACCACGAACACCCTGAGCCAGCCCCAGTAGGCAGACGGAGGCATGCCCAGTATGCCCATGCCTTGGCAAGGAGGGAACATATAACACACACTGACAGTGTAGGCACCTAGTGACTGACACCTTTCTCCACCTGCACACACAGTAAAAATGGATGGTACACATACAAGACTACCTGTAAACTGTCATGTATAGGCAGTCTTCTGTGTGCATCCAACATAGACAGCTGGCAACTATTGCACACACGACTGCCATTGGCACAAGGTAAATAAACACCTGAACAGTAAATTAAGCTATCAGCATGTGCTGATACTGTATGCATAGGTTCATAGGTAGGTACTTGGCCAACTGCCAGAGGCCATTCATAAGCCTAGCCAAAATGTGTCAGCTTTTTCTACCTCATTGATTCATTAACTGTCCCTCTGTGGAGCAGAGCCAATGGCAGGATCCCTGGGGTGCATCTACTGCTCCCCATCCTCTCTTCAAGGTTTCTCTTGCAGAGTGTTAGTGAGGGGCTCTGTATAATGTAGTTAGGGATGTTGTTCCAAAATATGGGGAGTGTCTGTGATGGGAATCCATCCCTCCAGCATCTTCCAGTTATTGTTGTGGGAAGGTTCAGCTCACTACAGTGTGTGGCTCACTGTGACATGGATTCCCATAGGTGAAGCATATCCATTAAGCCTGAGTTCTACATCGTTGTGTTAGCTAGCAGAGATCATCTCTGGGTAAATGAGATGCTACTGAGTAAAGCTGGAGTTTATTCCATCTGGCTGCATAGGGGATATGTTTGAGGCCAGTAATCCCCTTGGCGAGGTACATTCCTGGGCCTCCCAGCTGTTGGAAGTGGCTTCTGAGGTACATCCCAAATGGGGTATTATACCCTACAATGGGACGTATAAGTGATGAGTAAAGGGGCACTATAACCCCAGCATGTCTAGATGGGAACCCTTTAGTAATCAGATGGCCTACATAGAAGGATGTCCTAACTACTTTGGAGATATGATTTTCAAAGGGGAGATCACTATCTACCTTAGTCCCCAGATACCCCATTACCTCGTCCGTATTAAAGTGGCTGCCACTTATGTGTTAATATGTCGGTGCTTAATATTCCAAAATGGAATGACCATGCAGTTAGTGGCACTTTGCTGGAGGCCATGACATTGACACCCTGTGTTGGTCTCTGTGCGGCTTCTTGAGGGATATCTGTGTCAGCTGGACTATCAATCATGGCTCCCAGTTCACAGTCATTACCAAACATGGTCTGCTGTAGTTCACCTGTGTTTGCCTGTACCTCTGAGAAGTATATGCCAAACAGTCGGGCTCCCAGGACTGAGTCCTGTGAGACACTAGTCGTGACTGGTCAAGAGTTGGACCTGGAGACTGCTAGTCGTACCATGTGGGTTCTGTGTGTAAGCCCGTTGGCAACCCAACCTGTGATGTATGGATGTATGTACAGGCTGGTGTGTTTATCAATAATACCTGAGTGGGGCATGGTGTCAAAAGCCTGGCAAGGTCCAGATAGTATGTGTGAACCACCTCTCCCATCATCTAATGTCTTGGTGACTGTATGTAAGACATCAAACAGATTCAGTAGGCATGAACTGCACTCAACCAAGCTGACCTGGGTTGGGTCACATGTTTGGAGGTTACCAATGTCTTTGTTAATGAGTGCCATGAGGATGTGATCCATACCATTGCAGACCGGGCTAGTCAGGCTTATGGGGTGGTAGTTACCATGGTCAGTTGTGATTCCACCTTGATGGAGTGGAATAACTGTTGCCATGCACCATTGTATGGGCATGTAGCCTGTGGAGAGGCTGAGGTTGAAAAGCTTAATTAGGTGGGGGGTCAGGTTGTCTTGTACAGTTTGCAAGATGCAGTCTGGGACAAAATCTGCCTCCATTGACGCTGTGTTCTGCTGTTAGAGAGGGCCATTTCCACCTGTGTGTCTCTGATGTGTGGAATACTCTACCTTTCGGGTAGTGTTGTGGGCTCTTTAGTGGGTGAAGTATGCACTGAATGTATCTGCAAGGATGTTGGCAATATCAGTAGGGTCAGCATATTTTGTGCTATATTTCACCGGCACATTGCAAATCTGTGTGTCATCACTTAGATCCTTGACATAGCCAAAGAAGGCTTTGTGGTTATATTTCGAATCCTTGCATATTTTCCTGCTGCTGTTAGCCTTGGATGATGTCATGGGGGACCTACGTATCATACTAATAGTGGTCACGGACGTCTGACCTTCGTGGGATTTGCTGTATGTCTGGAACACTGTCCTACTTCTGTAGTATAGCCTGTTTATTGCAGGGGTCCACCAGACTGGTGTTCTTGTCTAGGAGGAGTGAGTCTTGGTTTACCTGTGATGGCACGATCCATACATCCGTGTAGGTGCTTATAGATTGCTCCAAAACACCAAACCACTTCGCCCAAAAAACAATGTAAAGAACAAAACTGAAAACCACGGACAGAAAAAGACCAGACACCAAGAATGTATTTAGCGCTTTCATTTGATTTAATAATACTCAAACTTCATCAGAAACAACATTCTAAATAGCACCACCCTTTTTAAATAAAATCATAAATCACATGACTCAACATCGTCAATTCTGAAAGTAACAAATACCATATTTTTTTTTTTTACATATGATAAAATAAGTATAAATAACTAAAAATATATGCAACATAGTTATAGAAAAATGCATATAAACATATGTATACATATATATATATATATATATATATATATATATATATATATATATATATATATATATATCTTTTCTAATATAATGCAACAATTTTACAACTTCTGCATATGTAAAAAACACTTTATATTAATAGTCTCATTGAGACCAAGGAGACTGTCAGCATTTATACTAATCTGCCATTTGCACTCCCTATACTCTAGCAAACTATTATAATCACCAGAAAACATATCAGGCATAACTGTATCTAATACAAAAAATGAGAATTTTTTGAAATTCTCACATGCCATTGCATGTCTAGACAAAACATTAGTTGGATCTTTGTTTTTAATGGCCAACACATGTTCATACACTCTTCTTTTTAAGACTCTGATGGTTTTGCCTACATAAAAACACATACAGGAGTTACACAAAGCTAGGTAGACAATATAAGATGAACCACAATTGTATCTTCCCTTAGCCCAAATTATTTTTCGTCTTGCCCCACAACTACAGATGCTGAATTGACCATAAATCTACATTGCTTACAATGTCCACAAGAAAAGGTGCCAGATCCTGCTAATGAAACATTCTTACAAGTAGTAGTTCCCTTTTTAGGAATAGATCTCAAATGTACCTTCTTCTGATATATAAAAAGAATAATATATTTGATGGTACACATATCAATAGAAATAGGTATGGGAAAAGCCAAGCTAAACATATTATTGTTGTGCACATTACAAACATAACCACCACTTTGTGTCTTTAAAATAGGCATAGCTGTGGTATCCCTAAGTATCTCAACTTCACTAGCTATTTTTTCAACCAAAAATAATCATAACCCCTTTGTACAAAAAAGTGCATTAACCTTTCTAACTCAAAAGAAAAAGTATCTTGGTCATTAGTCAAACGACTAAGTCGAATTAGTTGCCCCTTGACTACACCTTTTTTCATTTGTGGTGGATGCAAACTGTCTTTATGTAAATAATGATTTACAAATGTAGATTTCCTAAAAATCTTACTAATAAATCTCTTGTTAGCATAATCAATTTCTAAGTGTACATCCAAAAAATCAATGGCCTGACTAAAACCTCATTTAGAAAACTTAAAAAAAGTTGTAGAATTATTTAAATCATCCACTAACTCGGAGAAGGTTGTAAAATCACCTCTCCAAATAAAAAATAAATCATCTATATAACATTTATAAAACATAATATTGTTGGCCAAGGGATGTTGCATTAGATGTCAAATCTCCCACATAGCCATAACAATGTTGGCAAATGAAGGAGGAAACCCAGGAACCCATAGCAACCCCTGAAACTTGCTGGAACATATCCTCACCAAATTTAAAGAAATTATTATTCAATATGATTTCCATTAATGCACAAATGTTGATTTACTATTACTAAATGTTGTGTGTCCAGTTAGATATTCCCTCAACATATCAACTCCAATTTCTTGGTCTATACATGTGTATAGAGAAACAACATCAAGAGAGGCAAATACTAAATTGGTATCAAAATAATTAAACCCCTTAAGCAATTCCAAAAGATGCCAAGAATCACGTAGATAATACCTTGAAGTCTGCACAATAGGATTTAAAAGTTCATCTAACCATATAGAAATAGGTTCGGTTTTTGAAAAGGCTGCAGACGCAATAGGTCTGAAAGGACTGAAAGGATTTTGCCTATATTTGTGCACCTTAGGTATACCAAAACATGTAGCTATCCTTGGATATTGAACTTGTAAATGCCTATAAGTAGAATAACTAACACATCATTCACAGAACAAATCAAACAAAAGTGAATCCACTTTTCTGAAAGAATCCTGAATATAACTCACATCTACCCTTTTGTAACTATCTTCATCATTTAAAAGCTCCAAAATTGCTTTGTCATAATCATCAGTTTTCATAATGACGATAAACCCACCTTTGTCAGCTTTCATTACTTGTAAATTTGGATTATTAGCCAAATCATACCGGGCATTTCTCTCGTTAACTGACATATTGAAATAACTCAATTTACTATGCCCCAAACTCCTAAACTGTTTTTCACACAAACCACTAAAACATAGAAGGGTAGAACATAAAGGAGGATTATAACTACTTCTCCCTCTAAATTCACCAACAGGCCTAACTTCTGTAGGCACATTGTCACAAATATATTTCAAATTCAATTTTCTCAAATACAATTTGAAATCTATAATCAGACTGGTGACATTGACTTTGTTAGATAGAATGAAAGAAAAATCATGTTTAAGTACTGATACTGTATGATCTGACACAAATTTACCACTTAAATTAAGAATGTCTATTAGAAAATCTAAGTTGTTTTCTTGTTCTTCCCCCGACGTTTCGAAACATTCTGGGCATTGTTGGACCACTTCGGAGTTCTCTGTTGCCCTGTTTTGTCCACCAAAAAAGTGTTACCAGAAGTAGAGGCAACAGCATTAGAAGATGCAGAAGATGCACTAAACCATTTGGAAGATACCCTGGATTCAATTCCCACATCTGTCAGCTGAGAAGCCTCAGACTGAACCACTCTTGAATAATTAGTAAGAACAACTGTTGATGGAATATTAGCAGAAATATTATTGTTGTTATTTTGTACAACGTTGGTGTTTAACAATTCACCATTTGGCTCCCCACCAGTCTGTTGGACAGAATAGGCCATATTATTCTTATAAGCTGCTGTATCCCTTTTCAACTTGCCCTGCTTACACAATATAATAGAAGCCCTCAGTCTATCAGTCTTAGATGAGATCCCAAAATAAAAGGACCTCAGACTGGAGAAACTTTGGTGGGCCTTGATGCTATTATCAAGATTTTCCATTTCTATCTTTAAATTACTCAATTCATCATGGTAGTGACTGACAAGCAATTCCATAACTGACAAACCAGTGTTGTTAAATAGTTCAACAAGCCACTGAAAAAGCACATTGCCTTGTTTAACACACTTACGAAACCTTTAATTTCTAAGACCTTTGGGTACACAATGTCACTTAATATTCTCATTCAAGTAAGCGACCTCTAATTGCAAAGCCACAGTTTGCAAAGACAATTTTTCTAATTTAACAATGTCCGCTTTGCAATTTTCAAAGTCATTAGAAATGTTTTATCATTGTTTACAATATGTTTACTGCTACCTGTACACTGGACTAATGTAACAACAAACTTTCTGTGGTTTGACTACAGACAATGGCTGTTGTCATTTCCTGGATAGCCCTTATCTCTCTTGAGGACTGGAGATTTCCATCAGAAGTAAAGGAGGCCTTAATTTCTCCATTCCTGAAAAAGGGGAGGTTTGGATTCTGATGATCTGCATAATTATCATACTGTCTAAAACCTTACATTTGTTGGTAAGGTTCTCAAGAAAGTAGTGTACTTGCAACTGAAATCATATCTGAGAAATGACATAATTAATGAGCCATTTGGGTTGGATTTCATGACAGATGTAGCAATGAGATGGCCCCTTCTAGGGCACTTAATGTATTTAATTAATGTTATGCTATGTTGTCTAAACAATTAGTGCATTACTATGGCATCAACATCACTAGATTAGTTTCCCACCTACCTGATAGTAGGATTAACTTAGAGTGTGTATTCTTATGTTAATTCTTTAGGTCCCTAGCTGGTCCTTTGGTGCAGAAGGATAAAACTCAGGAAGCTGGAAAAGCCAGGTGAAGTGGGAAAAAGATGCAGCACTTATGTTGGTACCCCCGCTTGGGAGAGTTGTGGTAGATCTTCCTTGTGTGATGAATGGGCATTCTAGGACATTAGTATAGGCCATTCTCCCTATCAACAGGCTACAGGTGGAGAGACATGGTCAGGTCTGTCCGAGTCAATGACAGTAGCCATTTCAGAAGCATGTCAAGGACGAGGCATGCTTCCTTATTCATGCCATAGGTGGTCACTCCAAGGTGATGTGAAAGTCTATGTCACCACCAGGGGGCAGGGTTAGGCTGTATAACAAAAAATTCCTTAATAGCTGCCAGAATAATGGCTATACAATCAGCTCTTCCCTCACATGGACCAAATGGTTGGCAGCAGCTCTTGTCCCATGAGAAATACATGGGTCAGTTTGCTGTAGCTATGGTAAGCTTACTTTCAGGCATAGTTTTTGAGTAAGTGGAATTCATTGTGACTACAGCTTCACACTGCACAACCATAACAAGAATATGAAAAAGTAGGGAGACTGTTGGCATGGTACTATCGGCTATATTGCCCTCAAATGTTAGTGTCAGTGGTACAACAGATAGCACTCTCTACTTCAGTGCAGAAGGCTATGGGTTCTACTCCCACACCAGCTAGATGGGCAGACCAATTAAAGGGTTTCAATCTATTGTTGTAGTAGTTTGCATTAAATTTGGAAAGGTTTTGGTATGTTTTATGTTGCTAGTTGTTATTAGTTTATTGTTTATTGTTTATTGTTTAGTTGTTAGTTGTTGTTGCTAGGATAGTGGGTGGTACTTGTATGTGTATAGGCTGGAAGTTGGTTACTAAGTGAGTTTGGATAAGTTACAAATGTTGTAAATTTACTAGGGTCAGAGACTAATATCCAGTCTAGAATTGCATCTTTACTGTTGATATTATTAAATCTAGTTTGTATTTTGATAAGTTGTGTGTAACCATAAAGGTTTATACTAGCTGAGGGAATAACTAATATAAGATTCTGCCAGTCTATATTTACATGTCCTATTATGATTTTTTCATAAGGTATATTAGCTGTCCTGGAGATGATTTCTTCTAGTGTTGGTATGTTATTTCCAAGTGGGATATAAAGTGTAACAAACCATTTTTTTTTATTTTTAAGATTTAGCAGTGACAGAACTATTTCAGCATAAAAAGGGAGGGAGACTGTATTAACATGGATGAATTAAGGCTGCCTGCCTGCTTTCTTGTGGGACTATTAGCTCTGTTAATGCTATACCCTGTTGTGAGTAGGTCAAATTCCTTAATGTTAGGCTTAAGCCATGTTGCTGTAATTGCAAGAATATTTAATTTTTTGAAGACTAGTAGGGGAATGATGTGCTGATTGGTTTGACGTGCTATTTTTATTAATATAGGTTGGTGGTGGTGGTTTAATATTTGGACATTACAGTTGGGAAGAGGTACAGTTTGAGGTGATATTTAAAGGAGGATTCGTTAAGCTGCAATTTTAAATGGATGGTTCTTTACTATTGAGATTAATTAGTGTGTTTTGGGGGGTAGGATGGATATCACCTCACTGTGAGTTTATTGAAAGGTAGTATTGATTTAGAGGGGAACTGAATGAGTTTTTTTTTTTTTTTTTTGAGCAAGGTATTCAAGTATTTTGTGTTTAAATTAAAGACATGGTAAGAGTTTGAAAAGGCAGAAAGATATATAGGATCATAGGATCATAGAAGGTTACTAGGCTATTGGTCCTGAGGCCCTTATAAACCTAGTCAAGAATTTATCCCATGTTTAGACAAATCAGCACTCGATGCTCCTGTCCATCAGGGACATGGGTGGAATCCCAGGGGTATATTTTCTGTTTCCCATCCAGTTATCCAGGTTGTTCTTAAAAAGGGGTAAAGAGGTACTTTGCTCTGGAGAGGGAGTCTATTCCATAGATGGGGGAATCTCTGGGACACAAATCTGTCCCACCAACAAGTCTTGTTGATGTCACAGACCAGGTTGAGGCCACGCATGCGGGATAGTCAAGTGGAGCTTGACTTGAAGTTATGCAGCAGTCCCATCAAGGTGGGTCCGTGAACGCCTAGTATGCCAGACAGAGGTCACCTCTGAGGAGTCTGTAAGAAACTGAGTAGATGGATAGGCTTTTAGACTATCTGTGTATGGTAGATGTTTGAGGCCCTGGATTAACCTGGTGATGAACCTCTGTGGTCTCACCAGCTGCTGCATGTGCTTTGCAAAGTACATGCATAAAGAGGCATTATACTCAATAATGGGCCTTATAAGGGAAGAATACAGTGATGTTATGACCTCTTTGTCTTGATGAGATACCCTTACTTTTGAGGTGGGCCATGTAGAAGGCTTTCCATACAATGGAAGCAACATGGTGGTCAAAAGTCAGGTTGCCATCAACCTGGGTGCCCAAATCCCTCACAACTGATGCAGTGGTTAGGACATTATTAATGTGATAATTTGTGGGAATATCACTCTCCCCAAAGGGGATGATGATGCATTTTTTTGGTATTCAGCTTGAGGCCAAGTTTCTGGCACCAGTCATTTGTCTGAGTGAGACCCTCTTGGAGGATGTCCACATCACTAGGGGAATTGATGGCAGCACCCAGCTTGCAGTCATCTGCAAACTTGGTCAGCCATAGCTCACTGTTTTTTTGTCTGCACCTCAGAAGAGTATATCCCAAATAACAGAGGCCCCAAGACTGAACCATGGGGTACACCACTTGTTACAGGTCTACTGCTTGAGGTGGCTTCCCCTATTTTGACTATATGGGTTCTATCAGTGAGCCAGTTTGCTACCCATCTGGTAACATATGGATTGATGCCTAGTTGAGAGAGTTTATCTATTATGCCCGAGTGGGGAATAATGTCTCAAGCTTTGGCCAGATCAAAGTAGGCGGTGTGCACCATCTTCCCCTCATTCATGGCTTTGGTTACAGTCTCAAAGAAGTTGGCCAAATTTAGCAGACATGATCTCCCCTTGACGAAGCCAAACTGTGGGATCTAGTGTTTGGAGGTTGATAATGTCCTTGTTAATGAGGTCCCTGATAATCCATTCCATGGTCTTGCAGATCAGGCTCGTTAGGCTGATGGGTCTATAACTTCCCAGATTGGTGGATGCTCCAACTTTGTGTAAAGGGATGACAGTAGCTATCTTCCATTCAGCTGGGACAAAGCCTGTACTCAGGCTTTGGTTGAATATGGTGCCTAGTGGTGCTGCAAGTTCCTGTCTGAGTTTATGTAGGATGCAGCCTGGGATGTTATCAGGTGCCATGGAGGCTGTATTTTTTGCCTTTGAGAGAGCAGTGATGACCTGTTCCGTAGATATAAGGGGAAGGGGGCAGGTACTGGGGATGTCCTGATTTGCTGATGGGGGGGGGTCAGAGGGGTAAAATTTTTGCTTAATCCGTCAGCCAGCAGGCTTTCTATATCTACGGCATTTGTATATGTGGTGTCCTTGACCATCAGTTCTGAACATATTTGGGTGCTGCCTTTGAGGTTGCAAACATATGTGAAGAAGGCCTTATGATTTTCTGTAGTAGATGTGGCCAATTTGGATTCAGTTTGCTTCAGAAGATTTCACTAGTGCTCTTATTTGCTTGTTCAGGCTAAGGAGACATTGCTTCCAATTGGGCACCTGCTCCTTCTTAGTCCTGGACAACAATTTCTTCCTTTTGTTATAGAGTTTATTTATTGCAGATGTCCACCAGACAAGTTTACTCTTCCTTGTGGAGGATGGTTTAGTCCTGTCAGGTATTCCTGATTCCATGCATCTATATAAATGCTCGTATAGTGCTTTGGTGCAGTTTTGGATATTGGTGTCAGTTCCTACAGAGGGGGAGGGGGTTGAGAAGCTGTTTATACCATCGCTCAGGAGGCTGTAATTAGCTTTGGAGAAGTTTTTATGTCTGATCCTAGCTAGAGGGGGGTGGGGGAGATGGTGACTTTAAAAGTGATTGCTTTGTGATGATATCTTACCAGGGAGGATGATACTATAGGGATGCTGCAGTGGTTACTCATGTTGGTTAATACCAAGTCCAAGATATTATCACCCCTTGTGGAGGAACTAGCTGTTCCAAGGCATTTGCATTGACTAAATGAAGGAATGTCTGGGCATTTGTGTTCTGGCATGAGAAGTTCTTTCAGTCTATGTTTGGGAAGTTAAAGTCATCCAAGATCAGGGTAAAGGGTTCACTCCTGATAGATTCGAATAGGTCCAAATAGGCAGATTGGGCATCTTGAGTCAGATTTGGGGGCCGATAGCTAGCTATGACTTGAATAGGGGTCTTATCAATGATTAACTGCACCTGGAATGTCTCCTGTGCGTCATATTGGAGGTGTGTATGTCTTTAATGTACATTGAAACTCCATCTCCTTTGGCTTTACTGCCCACACTTTGGGGTCAGAATGTATGATAGGATGAGTAACCAGGTAAGGCTGGGGTGCTGTCCGCAACTTTGAACCAAGTTTCTGTGACTGCACAGATGTCAGCATTGTCCATGGATAGGACTGCTTGCAATGAGAGCAGTTTCATGTTTAGACTCCTAGCGTTAAGCAGCATGACCTTTAATTTGTGTTATGTTGAAATTTTTATGTTGGTAGTTTTACCCTTATCATTTTTCATAAAAAAGGCACTATGGGGGAGGCAAGAGCCTTTGCCAGAAGCCTGAAGCCCAGGTGAGACAGATGCAGGCCATCTCTGGCAAAACATCATGGTCTGTCACTCATATCTTCCCAGCATGTCAGGTACTGTATCCCCCTGGAATGACACCAGAAACTAAGCCAATTGTTCAAGTCAATAATTTTCTGTTTGTACCGAGGTATCATTCTGCATGATGGCAGAATGCTGCTTAAAGCAAGGGACATACCTGCTTGGGACACATAATCAGCAAGCTCAATCATGTTTCTCTTCATATAGTCCACAGAGGTATGTCTTAAGTCATTCACGCCAACATGGACTATGGCAGAGTCATAATAGTACCTGTTGTTGAGAGACTTGAGTGAATGTGTGATATGGCAGATTCTGGCACCTGACAGACAACTAACCGTGACTTTCTCCTTATCCAGCGTAGTGAAAGGCACATCTGTGAGTCTCACAATGGAGTCTCCTATGACTATTATGTTTATGGTGAATCCTTAGTTGTTGTGAGGCACAGATGTGTGGACTATACATGGTATGTGGTGTGGAGGGCTGTGGAGATTGTGTGTGTTTTGCCTCAGAGGTCTCCTTTGTTTGGGTATGTTTATGTGGAGGACCTCTGCATATGTAGGTGTGTGTTGTGTAGGTGTGGGTGGTGTTTGAGGTGTATGGATTGTGTTGACGACCTTTTCAGTGCCAGATATACTGGCTTGAGGGGAAAGAGAGCTTGGACTCTAGGTTCCTAATGTAATTGGATCTATCACATATTGTGTTCCTAGGTGGTAGTAGTAGATGATTGTCCATGTACATGAGGCAGTTGCTACACTGTCTCAGGATGCCCATATCAACCAGACTGGCAGGAGAAACTGTAGAAAATTGTCCATCCATATTTACTGTATCTTACTACTGAGAGACAGACAGGAGAGTATATAGGGTATATCAGTGGAATAGCTATGTGGGCTCCAGTTGGGAGAAAGACAGGTATGAAAAGCAGTTCTACAACACCTCAGTATGCATTCAATAAGGTGATAGGGGGTAGCTGCATTCCATCCAGACCTTGAGATATTGACAGTGGTACAATTTCCTTACTGTAATCCAGGGGGTACATAACTAAACAGTTATAATACAGTGGTATTCCTCACTTAAGCCACTTCTTTGTGACCTCTCACTCTACTTCCCTCTGGAACTGAATTAACTGGGTGTCTTGACCTTGATTCAGAGCCTTGCCTGATATTACCAGTAACTTCACTCTGAATGGAGAGGGTGGGGCTTGAGGTACTTCTTTATAACTTCTCACTCTAATGCCCTCTGGAGCCAAAATTAAGTGGGTGTCCTGACCCTGCTTTGTAGCCTTGCCTGGTGTTACCAGAAACGTCATGCTAAATTGTGGATGGGTAATGTCATCATACTTAAGGCACTTCTTTGAGACCCCTTTCTCTAATACCCCTTGGAGCAGAATTAACTGGATGTTCTGACCCTGTTTCAGAGCCTGCCTGGTGTTACTTGAAATGTCATAGGGTTTGAATCTAGGGTTGCTGTACCTTAACTTCCCTTAATATTCATTACTACCCCATAATCAGATATACTATCTGATGGACAAATGTAGAATGACATATTTTCTTTTCAGAGTACTTAAATAGTCAGTAGCACTATGACCCAATGATTATACTACATGACTTTAATTACCCTCAGATAAATTATGTTAACTATTCTGCATTATACAATGACCCCCCCCCCCATTAATATTCAAAAATGTGCACGCTGATTGGTCAGCGTGCACGTTGTAAAACCGAGTTATAGTAATGGAAAAAGGTCCGGTTGCCCAGACTTTTTCCATTACTATAACTCTTACAGCAACACTGTCTCGCTATGTTAAACCCATTTAACATAGCGAGACAGTTTGCAAAAGCAACGGAGATCTTGCTTTCTCCGGTGCTTTTTTCAAAACTGTCTCGCTATGTTAAATGGGTTTAACATAGCAAGACAGCTTTAAAATAAGCAACGGAGATCCTCTGTTGCATTTTTTAAAGCTGTCTCGCTATGTTAAACCCATTTAACACAGCAAAACAGTTTGTAAAAGCAACGGAAATCTTGCTTTTTCCATTGCTTTTGCCCACAACTCTGATGTACTGCGTAGGCATATGCATGCGCAGTACATCAGAACTGCTGCAGAATACCAGACAGCTGCGGAAGGGCAGCAAGGAGGCATTATACAATGCCATTATTTGAGAAAAGTAATTATTTTTTTTCTTAAATAATGTCATTGTATAATAATAACCACTTCTGGTGTAGTAATGCTGGATTTACCCACGGTTGGCTTTATTTGGCCACTTGGGCTTCGCCCTTGTAACCAAACCACTCCAACCGTGGGTAAATCCAGCATTACCCACACCCATGCGTGGGTTATTGCTATACTATCCCACAGAGAGGCTGAATATCTTGATTACATGATCACAAAACATGTTAACCAGCCACCTCCTCTGCTACTCTTCATCCAAACACCTTGAATTTGATCTTCCTGAATACCCAATCTTTGTTATAAACACTAAAGCATTACAACCATTAGTTATCTCTCCCTGTGGTATATTATAATTTAATATTTCTAATGCTACTAAAATAAAAAAAAAAAAAACGTTTTTATTATTACGAAGTCCTACATTTATAGGACTTTATTACCTGCATTTATGGCATTAATTGACAGGATTTATGCATTGGATGTAAGTCAAATGGGTTGTCTAATTCACTAGATGTGTGTTATGTTATGTTATGTTAAATAAAGTTAGAAGAAAAAAATCATCACTCTGATGACTTTTTCACTGCTTTGGTAGAATATCTTCTTCTGCAAATTAGTTAATGTGAAACTGTACTGATATGTTGTATACAAAAATAAAGATCAAATGCAAACAAATGGGGATTACACTAAGCAATTAAATGATTGAAAACAGCAGTTTGTTTAATTAAGCAGAAATTATGAATGATCTGGTAATACGAAAGTAAAGAAAAAAGAGCTAATACCAATATGTTAAAATCAGGTATATTCTCCCATTGTTCTATTGCTATAGAATTATGTGATGGTAAGCACCAATCTTCACTTCTATGAGTTTTTAACAATTATTTTTTTGAAGTGGCCTCATCTATGGATTGTGCAGCTGACCACAGGAAGGTGAAGTCTTAAATGAATGGAAACTTTCCAGCCTTGTTTCTATCCCCAATTGGTGCAGGTTAGATCTGCTCCAAAAATATAGCTGATTCAGCCTCTCATTAATCATTAGTGAATATTTCAAGAGATGCTTGATTGCACTGCATTAAGTAAAAAGCTTTATTCATGGATGGTGTATTGAGTCTAATGAATATGTAGGCTTCTGTGAACCAGCCAGCTTCACAGAATATATGGGTCATTAAGTGGTGACACTTTACATTGACTTTCCAAAAATCTTTTTGTTCATTGCTATATCTTGCCATTACTAACAACTTATGCACAAGATAAGCAGGCATATGGTAAGGCGGATTGAGCTCTGGCTTGAAAACAGATCACAGGGAATAGTCATGATAGGAAATTTCTTACAGTGGCCAAAAGTTAAAATAGGACTCACTCAATGATCACTGTTAGGGTCTATATTATTTAATGTGGTCTTTGCATTCTTTCTGGTAACAGATAGAAGCTGGATCTTGAAGACACAGATTGCATAAAGATATGGGTGATGGTCTTGTCAAATAATTATGTTTATCAGACCACTACATACTTGGGCAGGATTAATATGTGAATAAAATAGTTTGGTCTGAGGTTCAGCATACAAACATGTCGCCAATTTGATACATATTAGAGAAACATATTTAAAAAAAACACTACTGGAGATAATTAAAGCAATCAAGGATCTAGGTGTAAAAATGAATAGTATAATATGATGCGTACAGAAAATGTCATGACAATAATACATTTGAAATCTAAATTGATATGGCTGCTTTGAAAAGCTATGGCTACCAAGGATACTACAGTATTGTCAGCCTGCTTTAATATCCATGCCTGACCTGTCCTGTAATTTCATTCATATTTATAAGGTTACAAAAAGGGTAGTCATCTTTTTTTTTTTGGAGCAAGTCCAGAGAAACTATATTCAAAATGTCCATCCTTTAAGAACATGGCATTTACTTCTAGACTGTAATTTTCGGATTTGAATTGGCTTACATATAGATTCATCAGCCAGAAGTTGTGTCTCCTATTGAGAGCATTTGGCAGTGAAGTACAATATAATACTGAGTTCTAAAATTTGAAAAAGTAAAAAGTACAAAAACATACCATCATAAATTTATTATTTGTTACATCTCATAAGAGAAGGAAAAGAACGAGACTCTTAAAACAAGAAGCATTCAAGAAGGATGTGGATGACCGAATGGGAAGTGATGCATATAAATCAAATATTTTGAAGTCTGTATTCAATAAGGATCAATAAGCCAGGACAACGTTAATGTAGAACTTATATATTTACAGACTTATAAACTTGTTTTTCCTTATGACAGATAGCAGAGACTTAGACAGTTTCACTATGTTTCACAGTTTGCCCACACATTAACAGGCAAGCACTTCCATCCTAATTTGAAACAATTAAAAGTAGCAGTTTGAAGAATTTTCAAGGAACTTTTAATGATCTGTTGTTTTCTATGGGTATATTGTCTGCTCTGAAGGCATTTTGAAAGGCATTGACAATAAAATCTGATCTAACTAAAATAAATTACTTTACTTGGCATGATGCAAAGGTATGAAACCTAAAGTCTAGTACTTTGCCTCAGATTTTTAAAGTTTTAAACAGTCTTTTTAGTGACAGCATTTTGTATTCCTAAATTGAAGTGCATTTCCCTTACATTTCTATTTGTTCATTTGTTTATTCCCTACAGCATTGCATATTGCAGATAAAGTTTCTCAAAGTTTCCTCTAAGGCCTCTTCAGAGAAATATTTTCCCGAGGAGGATTTGAACTTAATGATGGGAAAGCTAAGATTAGCTTTCATCTTTCAAACTTTTTTCTTTTTCACAGAAGACATATAATTTTGGTAGCTGTTGCCTCATCTAGAAGGATTTCAGAATTGTAGGTTCTTTGTATAAAGAGCATTACACAATCTTGCCTAAAGACAGGTTTCCATGAAAACAAATAATTTTATTGTGCCAGATATAAATTATGTTATTCACATTGTCTAAGCTATTTATCTGTCAGTATTTCCCAAGAAATAAGGCTAACGAAGTAAGGTTTCTCCACACAATGAAAATCAGTTTTCAACAGAAAGCTTAGCTATTATCAATAAGGATCTAAGGAGATCAAGCCACATAATTGTTTTTTTCTCATTTCTGAAAACAAAGCAAAACAAAGCAGACAACTCAAGAAATAAATAATTTCAAAGTGGCTTGGCAACTATATTGCCTTTTGTTTTGACAAGCAGGCCATTTCCTGAATGGTAAATTCAATATTCATCTGCTAGGGCAGTATCCATTAATGTAACCTTTTCTGGTATATCTTATCTGTAGGCATTTGCCACATAAGCATTTACAAACATATTCATGAAGACTTTCAGACTCATGGGCCACTCCAAGGAAAGGTAAGTTTTACCTTGTATATTCTGATTGTCTCATTTCAGTTTTTAATTATTTATTTTATTAAATCTGTTTATTTTTATTCATTAGCACCATGTTTCCATTCTTGGGGTAACAGTTCACACTGCTTTACATTCCACCGTAAGGGAAGGAATTTCTGCATAACAGTAGGCATCAATATGAAGATAAAATTAGCTTTCTACAGTATATAGTTTGTCCCTACCTTCCATGCTTTATATATACACTTTTGATTTATTTGTCTGTATTTATTGTAGGAATTGATTTATTTAGTTACTCATTTAATGCTTTATTTTTTGTTAAATTATGAAATGGATGCAGCAAAATATAGGGACATGGGAGCTTACTTAGAAAGGAAAATAAATTGAAAGTAAGGCTGGATGCTACTCACACATCTGGACTAAGTAAAACAAACATTAATAGTAATTTAAAATTGAAAGGGATCAGATAATTTAAAGGTTTTCAATTTTTTTATCCTTAGATCTTATAGATTTGATTGTTAGAATCAGGGACGTGCCTTAAAGGCAAATTTAACATGCCTCAAATTCAAACTTGTTGTTCTTAAGAACTAGTTTTATTATAAAGATAAAAGCTCTCAATGGATTTTTCTGATATTTCTTGTCGATGCTCCCCCGGTTTGAAGTGCATTTGCAATTTGCTTAATTTCATTTTTAGATGCAAGTTCTATTTGGAGTAAGCAAATAAAATGATAAACAAGCATTACTATAAATTCAGTTTATGGGAACAAGCAATTATATGTGTAGGTAAAATGGAGAATTATATATGAACATTATATTTATAGATGGACATTTCCATACTGACAACTAAATAGTTATTCTACAGAATAAATGCACTATCATGTATATTATGCATAAAGCAGTGAACAAATAAGGAGACACATTATTTCCTAAATAATAGGTCTTAACAATCATTTAATAACAAGGCTCAAGCTTGTCATATCAGCATAACAGAATATATGAACCTGAGTGAAAACGTCAACAGACCAGACAAATGGACTCATATAATAGAAATGGATCAAAGTTATACAAGGACACTATATGCAAATAGAGTGGGAAAGGAAAGGCAGCAGCTTCCAAAACCAAAAGAGGAGTTGTAGAAGTTATAGAGTCAAAGAGGGCATTTTGAAGAGGACAGAATGAAAGGAGTGAGAGGGAAGTTAGATGCTATCACAGAGATTATTGCATCTAAGTAGCTGAGTTAGGACATTAACCGCCATTTAAAGAAGGACAGGTTAGGAAGACTCTGGTGTCTGTGGGGTATGGTGGATAGGACAAACAAATGAAAAAGCCTTGGGAATGGAACTGTGTGAAGTTAGGGTGTTAAGAATGTAGGTGTTTGAGCAGACAGGCCAAGAATGGTGGTATGAGAAAGGGTGGGTGTTAAAAATATGCACTGGTTTAGGTTAAGTATATTTGTGTATGACTCTGACTAGAATGAAGATGCTCCTGTGGGCAATAGGAATTTTGTTGTACTCCTTAATGCTTTTGTTCCAAAGTCAGCACTCTTTTTTTCACCATTTTTATACATTTAACTATTAACATACATTTTTTTCATTAATAACATTTTCTCTTACCTAGCCATTTTTTTATTTCAATCATTTCATTATTATACCTTCTTTATATAACTTCATCCTTCATTAAACTCACTTGCTTTACATACATTCTTACTCATATGAATCTGTAGAAACATACTATGGAGGATATTCATAATTAAAAAACAAAGCTGGCAGCTTGTTGTATAAAATAATTTACTCCTATTATTTAATTGTTTAATTTGTTAGTTATGTTAGTTATATACTGTATGTAGACAAGGTTCAGGCTCTTCTCTACTTATTGGACTTGATTCATAAATAATTCTTCAATGTAAAGAATGCTTTGGCAAATGCGGTGATTCATGCTGATAGTTTGTGATTATACACAATTCAAGTAAAACAGACTGCATAAAGGCTTGGCCAGCAGTGGACACTGCATGCATATTACATAGTGGCACTAATTAACTTCAGAAACTCTATGGTGGACCACAACTGGGATAAAGTAAAAAACTGGCACAACGCATTAGGAAAGATGGATATGTGTATAATATGAAACCGAAAGAATCAAAGAGAACAGCCATTTCAACAGAATAGTATTTCCCTAAAAACAAATAATTAGGATGTAGGTGCTTATTAGGTTATTGATCCATGAGGTTCTTCGGAAACCTAGGCATACATTCCCAGGAGGTTTTGTTAGCCCTAGTACTGTAAGTATGACTAATCCAGAGCCCTTTAATTACTAATACCCAGAGGTGGCCAGGCCTAAACATGTTACCTGTATCCATAAGGGTAAAAAGAGTATTATTCCAGGGATGAACGTGTAGCTTCTCATTCATTCATCCAGTTTACACTTTATTTTACTTTATTTCATTTTACATTTGTTTACCGGGAGAGTCCGACTGGACAGTTTTGTCCATTTTCAGAGGATGCCCGGCGAGAAAAGCTCCAGTATGAGTAATAACACTATATAACAGTATATAACAGTATATAACAGTATATAAG
The DNA here is from genome assembly GCF_019279795.1 of Protopterus annectens. Lineage (NCBI taxonomy): Eukaryota > Metazoa > Chordata > Ceratodontiformes > Protopteridae > Protopterus > Protopterus annectens. The sequence goes on along the minus strand of NC_056741.1, from coordinate 1,540,857,368 downwards.
TCAATACACATAACAATAACACTAATAATAGCAATGACACTTAAGGCAATCCAGTGTGGCTACTAATAGTATATAAAATTGGTAAAATAATAATGATTTAGACACAGTACACTTATGACAGTACTGAATGAATGAGATGCAGTATAGAACAGTAAAGACTCCTGAAAAGATCATCGTTATAGCAAATCAGCATACATGAGAGCTCAGAAATTATGCAAACATAAGAGAAATTACCACTTGCCTGTAACAGCTCAACTTAATCCAACACATAAGAAATGTTGAAATACATGTAATAGGAGTAAAATTTCCTGAAATGGAGATGGAGCTAAGAGCCATGAGCTCATTGCAGTAGTGACAACAATAATACAACTGATTCAATGAAATGGGTTAGGCTGCTGAGGTGTTGATTTGACTAGTGTGGATTAGGTTAAAACCATTTGTCATAGCTAGAAAAGTAGTAGCAGATGCAGGAAGACACTCACTGCACTGGGTTGTTTTGTTAGGTGTTTGGCCTGGGTCAGAAAATTTACAGATTTGCACACTGCTTAGCTGGGATTTGAAATGGTTTTTAAAGGTGATTTTGTTGGTTATGGACCTAATATTAATAGGCACAGTGATACAGATTTTTGCAACACAGTTGGAGTACAGAGAGTCACCAGCACTGTTCCAACTTCTGCTTATGTTGATTAGTGATTTGTTGCTGGATCTTTGTAGAGGATTGTTTAGATAGTGGCTTAACATATCTTGTAAGGCTGGTGTTTTTTTCTGGATGGTAAAGTATCTGATAGGCAGTTGTAAGCTAGTTAAGGGAGAGTAGGTTGGATAGCTTTAACCAGGATAGTTGTTTAAGGGTTTGGCAGCAATAAGATGGATAAGCTGAATCAGTTGTGAATTTTGCTATTTTGTTATAACAGGTGTTAAGTTAGGTTAAGTCTGATTTGTTGAGGTTGGTGAATATAGGGTATGCATAGAGTACGGTGGAGACTAGGTGGGTTCTAGCAATAATGGTCTTAGCATTTTTAGGGAGGTATGTTTTACATCCGTAAAGGGTTCTGAGTTTTTTATTTACTTTTTTATTGTTTAGGCAATGTGGAAGTCGAACTTCATGTTTTGATCTATGGTGACACGTAGAAATCTGGTTTGGGTAACAGGTGTAATATGGGTATTGTTCCTTGAAGTAATTAAGAATAGAGGGTGTTATCAATGGTTTTTATGGGGTAAAACCATATTAGGTTTGTCTTACTTGGGTTGAGAATAAGCTGTGCATTACGTAGCCAGGATTCCACTGTGTCATTTTTTGAAGCTGCTGGAGTATAGGGCTGAACAGATGAGGGTAGAGTCATCAGCGTATTGTACTAAGGTAGCATGGAGCGTGGCTGTATGTAGATTGTTGGTGAATATGGTAAGTAAATGTAGACCAAATATAGATCCCTGTGGGACCCCTGAGGTAACTGGAAGATAGGGCGATGGTTTGTTTTGCCATTTAACTGCCTGACTGCGACCTGTTAAATAGTTCTAGAACCAAGCAAGAGTGGAGTGGCTTAGATTTACTTCAGAAAGTGAAGATAGAAGTTTATTATGTGAAGGAGTATGAAATGCTTTGGAGAGATCCAGAAAGATGGAAGAAACTAGGTTGCCTTCATTTCTATGCTGATTAATGGTATTAGTAAAACTAATAAGGGCTTCAGAGGTGGATTGATTGATTAGTATAGAGGCTGGCTTCAGCTGCAATTTTAAGAAATTCAGCAGGAAGTTTATCTGCTGCAAGGGTTGTGGGTTTGAGTTAATTTAAGTATTTTGTTATTTTGTTATGCTTTTTATTAGGACTGGTATTATACATACATATATATATATATATATATATATATATATATATATATATATATATTTATATATATATATATATATATATATACATATATATACTGGGTTAGTGGGACTGGTATATATATATATATATATATATATATATATATATATAGTCAGTAAAGTGGCTGTAGTTAAAGGGTACGCACAGGCAGTCTGTGGGTGAAAATGTATGACAGTGGATTCTAAATGTTGTTGGATCAGGTAAAGTTCATTGACCTACAGTCATACCCTCTTTCAGTTGCTTCATGTCTTCTCTTGCTTTGAAGTGACTAGGTGTCACTGTCGCTCATTTACACACTGTACACATAAAAATCATTTTGTAATATTGTCAAAAAATTTACTGCATGTTTTTCTGAAGGTGGGATGAAACCGAAGCACCTGAAGAAATCCCGTTCAGAAACAAAAAGGACATACAGCTTGCACACTGAAGGCACCACAGCTGAGAGTCAAACTAGAGAACCTCTTGCTGTGATATATCAATATAACTTACTACACTACTGTTTTTTTCACATGTCGTACTACAGTTTCCTAATGTATAGTGCCAATGGTTAGTGTATATAGATGCCCTGATTAGAGCAGTTTCAAAAAGCATTCCAAATGCACAAGAATAAAAGACAGTGACTTACTATATAAACATGGAGCGTATTGCCCAGAGATATTCAAATATTCCTTAATTTCGGCATTGCCACCTGCAATATAATAGTCTGCAGGCACCTTTAAAAAAGGCATCTCCTATGTTAGCTAATCTGTAGCTCAAGAACAGAAGACAATTATTGGCCCAGTAGTGAAGCAGACCATGCACTACCATATGAAGCTGGTCACCACAGAATGTCTCTGAGTTACAGCATGGGTCGTTGGAGTAGGAAGACCAGAAGGGAGTAAGTGCTGGGCATGATATCTGTGTAGTGAATTTTAGCAAGTTTCACAAACTGATGGTCAGTCATTTGGGAGCCAAACATTTACAAAGCCACTTTCAGCAAAAGGTAATACTGTAAAGTAATTTCATTCAAAGCTACTTTTTAATTACTTTTAAAGTAATTTGCACTTTTCCCCACTATTGTGTTACAAATTTTAGGGTGAGATAAGAGTATAGATGAAGTGCTGCTAGTGTGTGTGTGTGTGTGAGTGTGTGTGTGTGTGTGTGTGTGTGTGTGTCTGAATATATCTTGTGTAATGTCAGTGAAATGAGAAGTTTTTTATTAAGGTAAGTTGTAGGGTTAGGGTTGAGGAAGGGACATAGTTAGTGTTAGTATGCATCACTATGGTGATAGAAGGGGAAATTAAGACAATTCAGTAATATAAAGGAGAACATTTCATGCACACACACACACACACACACACACACACACACACACACACACACACAAAACATTTGTGTTTTGCGGAAAGTGACATTCAATAATTTAATTTTATGCAATAGTCACATCCTGAATTTGCCTTCCAAGATTCAACATCAATCCAGCCAATTTAGCTAGACAGATAATGTACATGGCCAAATGTCTAGCTGATGAGCCACAGGTTTATAAGGGTGAGTGCATATTGTACCCCTGTTCATTTACAGAAAGAACGAAACAAGGTGCTGATATTCCATATGGTGTTTGCACTGCTTGAAACGCACGGGTTGTTGTGTGTGTCATGAGGTCACCATATCTGACATTATCTCTGTTCATATGCATTACATTGCTGCTTCTCAGGGCTGCTGGGAAATTATCCCACACATCTGTTTTTTTGAAGTTCACCAAGCTACCCATGAGAGAGCTTATCATCATTATGGCTGCTATGAAACAACAGCATTAACACAACACCCCCAGTCTTCTTGTGCAGGGGTACAAAAACACCCTCACCTGCAGGTTACATCTGATAGCCTCCCAGTATCACTCATTAGAAAAGGACCAGGCTGCTATTAAACAACTCTGTATGAGTGGATGTAGGTGATGTGTGGGTTGGGTTACCCAAAACTGGTATGGTTTGATTAAGAAGCTGAAGGCAGAAAGACCCCCCCCCAAAAAAAAAAAAAAAACAGCTATGGGAAAGCAAGCAAATTTACACTAAGCTATGGTTTGTTGGAGCTATTTATTGTCATTAGTCAAAAAATGAATTAGTTATATTTTAAAATATCATGGCATTTCGTAACTTATTCACTCTCCATTCTCTTTTTGCTATCTTTCTTTGCTGGGAATGGCAAAAGTGTAGGACATATGTGTGTCAACTTTTAGGTAGTACTTTAGCTCAAATCTACTTTCTTAACATCCCATGAGTAGTTTAAAATACTTTTCTGTTTACATTTTAAGAGTTCTTTTTGATTTATTTTTAGTTTATTTTTGTGCTTTACCAGTTCACTGTCTAGTTAGGTTGCAGAAGTTTTTATTTTTAGAAGCTACATTCATATGGATAGATATTTTTTTTTTCTTTTTGCTTTGCAGCCAGACTTTTTTCCATGTATATTCAGGATTTACAAAGGGCAAGCCTACGTCAAGTCAGTGTGCATGCTTTTGAAAGATAAATACCCTTGTTTGTATACTTTATAGTATCAAATGTTTCATGCTGCATTCCTCATTTTGTGAATCCATACCACCCCACCTTGATGGTGAATACTGAACAAGACCATTTGTTTTACATACCTCTGTAACTCTTACTAACTCAGATTTTGTCATACCAGGACTTGTTTTGATCAAATGTGTCACTGTTACCAACTTTGTACCTTTACTTAATGTCCCTGAGGTGCCTGTCCCTGCTATATGCACTATTTCACACCATGACAGTATAGGAGATTCCTGTGGAGCTTGGGTTTTCCCATTACCCATTTCTATGGCTTTGTTTGCTCTTAGATAGATTATGTACATAGGGTAGTACTTGGGCATGTTAAGATGCTGTGTGATGGTCTCTTACTGCATCCAATATGACAGCTGAGCTGCTCTACTTTGAATATTGCATTCTGCATACCTGATTCTATTGGCTACAGATCTGGACTTATAATCCCCTGGTTTCAGTTCTCCCAGGTTGTGGTGCCCCTGGCTAGGTACATAACATCAGACATTGCTAGGTATTATGGATTGTCTTCTGTGTATGTTGATTGTGATATTGCTGCTACATACACATCTCAGTATGTCTTGCCTGATTGCTGCATCTGTCTATGTTGTTGTACTTTTTCCTCTGCTTTATGGTATATGCCCACCTTGTATGTTCCTCCAGCATGTAATGGATTTTTGTATACCTAAACCAACTGTTGACAGTCCATGAATTGTTTCAATATGTTATAATATTTGCAGGTTATGGTGACTACTAAAGTATATTTCCATTTTCATTAAGGGTTTCATGTTTCTTTCTAGCGTATGGCGCATACATCTCAGCTTTTTAGCTTAAAACGTCTGGATAAAGGCACAAAATATAGTAGTATTTAAATAGTATGTATTTCACTTAAAATGTTAATAGAGCATTCTGTTTTGCATCAAAATACAGTTTCTGAACAAAAAGTATTATAAAATTCTATTATCTGGTATTACTGTATGAATGTAAACCCCAGTGATTTGCCAGAAAATAAAACAATTTATGAAGGAGAGGGCAACAGTAGGAGGCAAAATCAATCACATTCTGCAAACTCAGGGATAGTTTAGAGGTATGATTTGGCAGTGTGTATCATTCCCATTCCTGGGAAGACTGTCTATAGAAATGCTGCCTGTCAGATATTTTTCCTGGCGGTCATGAGTTCAGATTTTGGTCAGAAAATCCAATTCTGATTAATTTTTGTCAGGTACTTTTAGTCATTCTACATTATTACACATTTTGGTAGTGGATTTTCCCATTTTAAGCATTGTAGAGTTCTAAATTGTTCACCAGAATTGTTTTTTATGAAAAATCGAAAATATGAAATGTGACAATTAGCTAATTAATCTAGACAACCCAATTAACTTCATTTTGGCATCTTAACAAAAGTATACAAAGCTATAAAACCCATGCCATACTTCTTTAAATTGCAAACTAATGAATTTATCTTCTCATGCTATATTAGATTTCTCAAGTAGTAAAGCTGCTCTTGTACAAACAGGCTTTATTACTATAGCATAAAAGTGCAGGTGTGGGTAAAAACTTGGATTAAGAAAACATAAAGTGCTTTTTGCAAACATCTGTCCAAACATTTCTCTGTTCACTCATTTTGTTGTAGAGTACTTGCTTATCTGAGATAATAGTTTCAGAAAATAGACTAGTTATTTAATGCAAAAGAAAGTCTATATGATAATTTCATCCTGAGCAGCATATTTTGTATTTTTGTTTAACCATTGCATGGAGCCCAGCATTTACCATTTCTGTAAAACTGCCATTAAGATGTCAAGTAACTATAAAAAATGAGCTGGCCTGGGCTGGTCAAGTAGAGCTATTGTTTTTATGTATGTATGTATGTATGTCTATATGTATGTATGTATGTAAGTATGTATGTATGTATGTATGTATGCATTTGTTTATTTAATTTTGGTGTCTTCTAAATGTGACAACCCTTCTTGCATACTGTATGTTAATGTCTTGCCTGTATCATTATAGTTTGGATCATTCATCTGCTTTCTCTTTATAGCATGATTTTAGTTAATTTCCTCCCATTTTTACATGTGTCTGGGTTCCTTTGTTGTTCCACATAGGCCAGCTTATCTTGGCATGTTATTTGCACCACAAAAATCAAACATCTTGGAATTTGTCCTACATTCATTATTACTTAAATAGAGCTCATTAACTTTTCTTATACAATTGCTTTGAATAGTAACTTGGCATTAAAATGATCTAAAAACATTAAGGAATTTAACCAATTATTCATCTTTCCCCATAAGAACAAAAGTCCTGATTAATGTAAAAACAGAGAAGAATGAATGAATGAATGAATGAATGAATGAATGAATGAATGAAAGGCAAATTTGTTGAATACCAAGAATGAAACATACTTTTATTTCATCACAGAACTTTTTTAGGGAAAAATATGCATTACCAGGGATTGCGAATATAACACCCAAATATCTAGAACACAAATCTTACATGTGAAAGGGTGTAGGTGGTGATGAATACAAAGAATTATATATGAATGTTGCTCAGGTAGAAAGGTGATTCAGGTAGCGCTGTATACAGTATGATATTTCCAGTTTGTGGCTGCAAATTAGTGTCTGTTAATTTTTGTGAAGCTGCAGTTAAGGGTTTCACTTGGTGAAATGTATATTGTGTTTCTCAATTTTCTTTTGTGGCAGTGATATTGTAGGCTGCTTTTACATTTAAAACCCTTTGCTTAAAAATGAGATTTGGAATTCCCACCATAAAAATTGTTTTCTTTCAGCTTTTCCTGGTTAGGGGTCGCCACAGCAGAACTCCGGTCCGCTAATGATTGGCAGTAGATTTTTTATGGGTGCCGAGGTGCCAGCTCGATGCCCAACCATCAACGAAGGCACGCCCATTCTACGCATGTAGTATCTCAAAATACTGGTACTCAAAATCGCGTATTATGTTTGTACTTTTAGGACTTCCTCCCTGACTGCACACATCTAGAATACCTCTTGATTTAAATAAACTAATCAAACATAATTGAACAAAATGAATAAAGACTAATAGAAGAAAAAGAAGAGTGAGAGAGATTCTGAACCACAAATCAAATATAATATTGTCGTTTATGGGATATTTTATGAGCTTTGGTTTTAATCAAAAACTATCATTCATGCCAAATAAATCATAGTTGTCTTGCGGTTGCAGAACTCAGCACTTATGTCTACTTGCATGTTATACTGGGCCACAACTTCAAATTTCCTTATATTTTCAGTCAATACTATTACAGACTACATAATGGACTACATGCATCAGTTTGCAAGCATATATCAGTTCTACTAAATTTATGATTTGGGAAAATATTAGCATCGCAGCTACAGTGTCAGGTGGGTTAGGATTCACTTGGTTATCATAGCATGACTGTGCATCAGTTGTTTGTGTGTGGTGTATGAATGGCAAAGTGCTGGCTTGATAAATCTGTTTATAATTAATGACATGCCATGGTATATGTTAGTATAAGCTGTCTGTTATATTCTTATGCTTTTTAAATAGCATCAGCAGCAGAAGGTCAGATTAAGGGTGGCAACAGCAAGTGGTGGAATTTTAGTCCAGTAGAAAGTTGACTCCCAATGGCCAGAAGAAGCCAGGAAGGGGAGGAGTCAAATCTACAGTTTCACATGGTTGCAGGCATGGCATCACTATATTATCATTAAGGGGGTTATACATTAGATAGCATAGATGCTCACAGGCTGGCCATTGCACATAATGATCTCCCAGGAAGAAAGAGTATATAATGTCTCAGAAAACTTTGAATCTTCTTGAAATTTTTAAATTGATATACACACAGAAAAATGTGGAGACTGTATTTCAAACTGATTCATTGTATTTCATATCCACTGGTCCAGAGTTCAGTGAAAGATGTTTCACCATACGGCTAACCAGTAATTGTAATATTTTCCAGCTCTGTTTGGTAGGAGCATGTCATGCTATCCCTTCTGCTGGATGCCTCCTGTTGGTCCAGTGCAGAGGCTCATGCCACCTCCATTATTAGATCAATTTCCTTGCTAGAAATCATGACCATACTACCTTGGAAAGATTTGCCATTGTGTCATCAATGCCATGACCTATCCATATTAGCAGGAGGAGGAAAACAAGGCAGAAGGTAGCATCTGAACTCTTTTGTTTCCCCATTAGTTTCTCTATACCTATGTTTTCATATATTTGGAATATTTTAAAATGTACTTAAATCTATTATTTGCAGTTGAAATCAGCTGTCTTTGTTATCTGCCACTACATGACTAAGTCTGGGTGATGTTGTAAGATCCAACAGGGTTTGTTACACACTGCATCAATTCTTTGAAATGGGTCAAAAATCTACTAGATCATTTGCTATTCTTTAGATAATGCCTGTTTACATGTCTTATTTTACAGCTATGTATTCTCTGAAGCTGATTCCCTTCCTTGTATGCATACTGTTGAGTGGAGCTAGAGCTAGAAAGCAGTTTGCCATGACTGTGCTGCAATCACAGTGAATACATGCTGGTTTTGGCACACAGGTACTGCATACTGGTTTTGACACACAGTGAATACATGCCAATTTTGACACACAGTGAGTATGTGCTGGTTCTGACACAGTGAATACATGCTGGTTTTGACACACAGTGAGTACGTGCTAGTTTTGACACAGTGAATACATGCTGGTTTTGACACACAGTGAATGCATGCTGGTTTTGGCACACAGGTACTACATACTGGTTTTGACACACAGTGAATACATGCCAATTTTGACACACAGTGAGTATGTGCTGGTTCTGACACAGTGAATACATGCTGGTTTTGACACACAGTGAGTACGTGCTGGTTTTGACACAGTGAATACATGCTGGTTTTGACACACAGTGAATGCATGCTGGTTTTGGCACACAGGTACTACATACTGGCTTTGACACACAGTGAATACATGCCAATTTTGACACACAGTGAGTATGTGCTGGTTTTGACATAGTGAATAAATGCTGGTTTTGACACACAGTGAATACATGCTGGTTTTGATACACAGTGAATACATACTGGTTTTGCTGTACGTAGTACTATGCTCATTCTGAACAAAGTGGCAAGTCTTTCCTGATTCATAGTCAACAACAATGTGTCTGATGCACTTTGTAGCTTTTTGTTACTGTCTGTAGTGGATTTCCCTTTGTATAATCTGGAAACATTTTTATGCAGACATTGTTGCGCTCATTGCTCCTTTTACATTGCACATTTCTTTATCTGTGCTTCAGCATTTTTCAAGCAATACTTGACACACAGCCTCTCCCACTAATACTGTATCTAACCCCAAAGGTTTATTTCAAACACACAAGATTTGCAGGACTCTTCCTATAACAGACCATTAGACATGTCTTATTTAAAAAAAAAATGTTACCCACAAAGTGACATAAAATACAATTAAAAGCTATACGTTTCTTAATTACATTTTTACAAGGACGACAGAATTATTTTTAATCCACCTGCTATGTTTCTTCTCATATCTACAGAGATACAAGCGGATATTTATTTAGTTTTCAGATAGCCCAAGGAATCTAGATGTAACTGTATGGAGTAGGGTACACAACTGAATCGTGAGCATCATGACAAATTACATGGCTTGAAATGGGATCAGGGTGGTTTATCAGGAATGAATAGAAGTACAGATGGGGCTTTAGATGAGAATCACTTTGTTTCTCAAAGATGTTGCTTGGCAATACTTTGCACTGCAATGTTCAAAAAGTGGTTTAGTAACTGGTACTGAACTCAAGTCCTTAGCTTTATCTGAACTGGCAGCCATGCCATGCAAGAAATATAGCCATCAGAATCTGCACCTGCCTGACAGAGAAAGTAGCATTTTAGCCATCAAGATTCATGTTTTGATAACATATTTTTGCATCTAAATAAAGAAAAGGACACACTAGTGTAACAGGAAAATTTTAGTTTCTTACACAAAACATTATCATATTTAACAAAATAAACTAAAATATTGTGAAACAAAATACAGGAGAAAATAAGATCTTAATGGTAAATTTATATGAATAAGGTAAAAATGCTAATTCTGATACTGCAACAGTAAGGGAAAGGTAATGATAGAGGCATGACTGCTACAATCATACCGAGGTATCTCTCTCTCTCTCTCTCTCTCTCTCTATATATATATATATATATATATATATATACACACACACACACACACACACACACACATATATATATATATATATATATATATATATATATATATATATATATATATATATATATCAGAGAAAGTGTCAAAGTAAACAGAAAATAAAGAATACATAGAGGAGACAAGGCAGCTTGGCTTATACCACATACTGGGAAAAGCAAATAGTAAAGACTCAAAGGCTGTATAGTTAAAGCACTCCTTAACTGGCAGTACATAATAAAAGAAATTTATCAAAGATACCATTATAATATTAAAAAGAATACTGTTGAGAGTTAATTTACTGTACCAGATGTAAATTGGAACACCTGTATTGTGATTATTATAGACAAGGCAAATACAACATTTTGACTGGATAACCAAGAAATTATATAGATGCCTCCTATTTAGATATAGGCAAGATATTTGATAAAGTCAAAGTTTAAAAAATGCTAGAAAAACATATTAGACAGATGTGACAGGTCTTTTACTATGGTAGCCTGGGCAAAATTAGGGTGGATCATATGAAACAGTTGAACTATGATATTGGGAAGATGAGAAAGGCATAGGTTCTTTCCATACATAAGGTTTTTAAATTCAAGTATCAATACTTGGACTGAAATGGATTATTAAAAGGGTCTTGCACCCCTGAGGTGCTGTCCTAGAGGTGGCACATTAACTAAGGTCCCACCAATATTGTTTGTCTTAACTTATATAGCTGGTAAAGCTCATGTGCCACAAATTAAAAAGGGCAGGGTTAGATGCCTTCTTTCTATTATAAAAACATAAAAATAAAGAAAAATAGAAGTCCCAAAAAACAAAATAAAATCACCAAAAAGACATAGCAAACCTAATGAGCAATCAAAACATAAACCTTAAAAGTGCATTACCTTAGTTAATACCAATGCCTGATATCCTTTTTGCAGTTGTGATATAAAACATTTATACAATGTCCTGTCCACATTTTTATAAATTATTCAGTATCAGGTATAAACTAAATGATCTAAAGTTAAAATTACATAATTTCTATATTTGTAAAAGCTAAGCCCTTATACTGGTGAATTACTATACCCTGACCTTCAAATAAAGTCATGTAGACTGTTTATGAATTTGCTTTGGTTCTGTAGAGAAAGTTGTTTGTTTTTCCAGTGACAATGTATTCCTACACAGACATCAGTAAAACAGTTGTTTTAGTCTCATTTTGATACAATCATTTTATATTCTTACACATGTATTTTATAAACAAAAATAATGTGTAATATCCATCCTTGTGAGTTTTAGTGAATAAAAGCAGAAAAAGTATATTTTGTTCACCAGCAATTTACACATATTGACATTGTTCATAATTCTTTTTAACACCGTTCATAACCAAATTGCCAAAATGCAATAAATACCAACTCTTCAAATGCCATGATAATGCAGCAAATATGTTAGGCTCAACACAGCAAAATTTGGGATGTGCAGTAAGTTCACATTCTCTACCTTCAGTTAAATAAAACTACTTTCCAGTCCCCAGTCAGAACTCTCAAATTATCTCTAGTTTTAATAAGTGCAACATGGAATTATAATAGGAAAATAACAGTCCATTTTTGAAGTCTTGAGGATGGGGGAAATTTTACAACTTCTTTTTTAAATTCAGATCCTCTGCAGCATAACGTCTGCAGGATACACATTTTTTTATGTAAAAATGTCACCCCAACTTTATCCAAAGCAGATTCAATCTCAAACCATCAAAATTAATTAATATTCCAAATGAGCCAATGGATGAATGTCGATAATTTGGGTCCTAAGGTCTTCATCACCATAGAACAAACCATACCCTTTTTTGGAGATTAAGAGTCATATTCGTAGAATGTAAACTGCACCACATTTGTTTATATTTGTCTTGCTAGAAAAAAACATTCTGGCACATAGCAACAAAATATTTCACAGAAATGGAGAACAGTGTTCAGTGCATTTACCATCAGAGAAAGTATGTTGATATTTCTCTGCTTCAGCATCTGAAATAACTGGAACAGCAACAATAACACAAATACTGTTTCTCCTGTGGCATAGATACAGGCCTGACTACAGCTCAGGTGACTCGGGTTTGATTAGTGACTCAGGTGACTCCTGATTCATGTTAGAGCCTGGGGAGGGCACAAGGTAGATGTGCCTATAAGAGGGGTTTAAAGGCAGACATATAACTGAACTGCTGCAGAGGTGAGGTGAGCACTGCAGATCTCCATTGCATGCCTAACCCATTACTCGCTAAATCCACTGAGAAGCAAATAGGCAGGGGAAAGTGAAACAGGTAGGTAGTATAGTAAACTGCCCAGACAGATAAACAGATGAGCCATGTCCCTGGATGCCCTGTTTCATGAACAGCCCCAGCAATACACCAGATAAAGTCCAGGAGGTGGATGTAAACAACTGGTAAATCCAGTGTGGACAGGTTCTGTGGTGCTGGGCAAATGCACCCTTGCTCCTGTTCTCCACATACATTGTAGGAAAATATTTTGGTTTGGCATGTTCAGCAGTTTCACTCTGTGTACCTATAAAAGCCAAAACATACCTCCAAGAAAACAGAACCCAGTTAAGCAAACTATTTTTATCACGACTAATTACTTGCAAGTCTGATGCAGGTTTATTCATAATTGAATCCTTAACATTAATAGCATTTAGTATCTTGGCCATCTACTTATTGTAAGAGCAGTTTTCTGGTGCCTTCTATTCACAGAATAGGGATGCTTTATTTAAATGTTCAAATAAATATTTCAACAAATTATGGAATTTATCAAACTATTTAATTCAAAACATCATCCTTCAATATTGTAGCACAGTTCCAGTGAAAGAAGATTAACAAAAACATAAATGCAGCAAAAAAAGGAAGAAGGAAAAAAAGACTTTTCATTAATTTTTGTAGTATTTAATCATTTAAAATGTCCTTGAGTTCTTCTTTCTGTGTCAGTAGTTGGTATACAAACTATTATGACATTTGGCCTTTCATATTACCCATAAGCACTAAATTAATATTCTCAGATTTGTTGAAGTATTAATACCTATTAATATAAAATAATACCCATGTCTAATTTTTGAATCTCATTATAACCTGTTTTGTCAAGAAGCAATTTCCAAAAACCTTCTATTAGTTTACATTACAACAACAAAAAAGATCTTTTGTTTCCTTGGTTATGTAATCTTTAAAGAAATTTAACCAATTATTCTTTTGCATTCTGTCTCATTTCAGCTTACATGGTATTTCCTGCAAGAGGGTTTCTGTACAAAAATGTTAAAAGCCTGACTGGTATTTATTTATTTTTTTCTATTTCTTACAAATTTCACTAGTGTCCTGGCCAACTTTTCTGTCTGTACAAATGTATCTGCTCACCCCTGAACTTAGCCCTCAGGCATACTAGGATTAACCCAGTAAACTGAAGTACATAAATAACTAGATACATTAATAACTAAAGTATAGTGAACAGTGAAGTAATTCAGAAGTCTTTTCCCAGGTTATTAATTTTCAATGTGTTTGTAGCTAATACTGAAAAAGACAGGGAAGTAAACATTTACTCTTTAATGATGGCACAGAGTTATACAAAAAGGTCAGTACAGAAGATGTTGTAGAAACAGGCAGCAGAGCTTGGCACAATTGGAGGGGTAGTCTAAGAAATGGCAGCTTACATTCTGTACAAGAATTACAAAATAATACAGCCGGGAAACAATAACCTCAAAAAGAGAACATAATTTTAGGGATGAGATCATCGTAACAACATATAAAAATTGAAAAATCCTACAGCAGACATATTGGGTAAACAAAAGGCAAATAAGCAGTGGGAACACAGCAGCCAGATATATCAATGAAACATTGGAATATGACATTTAATTAAATATTTGTGTGTGGACTTATTTATTAAATTATTTAAAATATGTATTTCAGTATTTACTTTATCTGCTCATCATTTGCTTGTTTATTTATTTTCAACAAATTGATCAATAAAGTATATTAAAACAATCTAGGAACCATTAGCATGGAACAGTATTGTAGTATAAAAGATACCAGACAAAGTGCTGACAAGGCTGAAACATTTTAGTACCTCAGGAGACTCAATAAAGTCTAAATTAGTAACATAAATAAGCAAAACAAAACAAAACAAAAATCATTGGTCAAGGCCTTATACGTTGGTTTGCAATGGTGTTGTATTAATATGAATAAAAAATGTAGGTTGATGTGAAACACTGGATGTGTGCAATACAGGAACTGTATATGGTAGAAATTAGCTAAGTGTTTTAAAATTAGAAATATAGACCTCATCAATTTTTATGTAAGTATGAGCTGTGAGTGGTATCCTGACATCATGCAAATCAAAATTTCAGGAGATGAACAAAATAAAATAGTAGGAAAAATGTGAAAATAGTGGCATCGTTCATATTTCAGAAAATAAACTTTCAGACTGTACACAAGACACTGCTCAAATTCAAGATGCATAGATATGGTTACTGGGTCGAAGAAGAAGATCCCAGTATGGAGCAAGACAAAAGGTATCAACATTAGGATCATGCTGTGTTTATTATGAAAGAAGGCCTGATAAAGAGAATGTACACAAGCAGGGGCTGTGTGGAGTACTGTGACAGAAAAATAGGTTAAGGAAGGAATTAACTCAAGGGAATAAATGGTAGAAAGAAGGCAAGAGGGTTGGAAAACAAGCTATATAAAAGAAAATAACCAACAACATATAAAAACATCTCATTCAGATAGCCATTTTGAGCTTCCTGGTTGACAAAAATTTGAACTATGTCAGCAATTAATTTAAATTAAGTTAAATTAATTTTTTGCGTACAGATCTTATGGGTGTTTTTTGTTTCTGTCCATTCATTTCACACAGGCAGGAGATGATTGTGGTGCAACCATCATCCAGGCAGCAAGCATTTCTGTATTTATTTATTTTTGCCATGATGCTTTCAGAAATTTACATAAAGGCTTAGTGAAAAGACAAGCAGCAGATGAAGTGGTGGACAATCACCAACATCTGTGACTGACACAGCACCTCAGGCACCTCCACCACCAATGTGAAGCAGACAGCTTCCATTGGTCCACTATTCTCCATGAAGGCTTCATTATGCCTCACAGGAGATTTATTTATTTTATTTATTTCAGTTTGATGACTGGGGAAGTCCACTGGACATAGAAGAGCCTATTCTCAGTGGATGCCTGGGGAGAAACGCTCCAGTGACAATGACAAACAGATAAAACAAGGAAGTAATCTACCCATGTTGATTATACAATATTATAATACATTTGCAGAATATAGATTCATTTACAGAGTATAAAATCATGCAGCAATATGGAATTACAGTATTAATAGAGTGTAATATTTAGACAAAAGAATAGCTGGAATTCAGTTATAAACAAAGTTTGGAGTAAGTAGAAGTATGAGTAGCTGGGGAAAGGCTGTGAGTGCTGAACAGATGCTCTAGAGGGTTAGCACTGTATGGTATAATCAGAAAAGCTAGAGGATAGATTGTAATTAGTAGAGGGACTTATGTTGGAGAAGAGCATAAGCATTCCCATTAGAAGACAGGAAGGAGTAGAGGAGGGATTTGAATAATAAGGTAAAAGCAAGTCTTACTTTATTATTCTTCTACACAAAGGCTACTACTTTAACCCAGGTCAGCTTGGTCATATTCATGTCTCCATCCCTTTGCCAGGCTGCACAGCTGTACAAGACCCAAGAAATTTCCATCAAACACAGATGAACTATTTCAATGATCAGTTCCGAGGTAGATTGCAGCACGACTTTGAATGAGTTAATACAGCAATGACTAATCAATTGTCAGCCTTTTTTAAATGTAACATGGAGTATAAATCAAGTGGGGGGAAACTTGCTTCATTTGAAACCAATATGAAAGTCCGGAATCTTTTAGCAGAGCAAGACACAGTGAAGACAATAAAAGATTAAAACATCCGTTAAAAAGGTTCAGATATATATTATTTGGAAGTGAGGGGGAACTCAGAGATGATACTGTATTTATGGCCAATTACCAATATTTTGGCTCCAAAATTAATGTAAAAAATGTAGATACAAACATACATTCCACATGTCTCTGGTGTTCCAACATCATTAAAATGATGATTTGAAATATAATTGTGTATTTTCTACTAGATTCCTAATAGAAAGGGAAATATAACTATCACTGCCAAAGAAGCATCAAAGTTATCAGTGCCTCAAAATATAATAAAGGCATTGTCTCTTCATTTAAAATACATCAGTGCATTAGGGTCACCTGTGAAATCTGTGCAATTAATACTATGCAGAGTTTTCTTTCACTTGTCAGCACAAGGATTAGTTACCAGGGCCAAAAGGTGACACAACAATTCATTCATTCATTCATTCATTCATTCATTCATTCATTCATTCATTCATTTTGTTATACCTAATGCCTGCCAATCGTCTGTCTGTTATTGTGACTATGTCCATCCATCCCTGCCAGGCGAGAGTTGATCATGGTGTAACCATCATCCACAGCAGCAAGCTGGGCTTTTTTACTTTTTTCTTTTTGCCAGGATGTCCTTAGGGAGCTGGATTTCATATCCTTCTCAGACCTACACTCAAACAAAGTATTTTAATGGCTCCCTATTACAATTTCTTAATTTAATAATAGGAGCACCATCACTGAAAAATGAACTACAACTTCATGTAAAACATCTTACATGAGTCTTTGCCACACCAACCCCATCTTTAGATAAGTACATACATACATACATACAAACATACACAATATCTATATATGGATTCACTTTATAACCTCGAAATACTGAAATATCAAATATCAGTATCTCGAGACTATAAAACCGAATCCACAAAACACAGATACAAAAAAAACGCGAAATTCACAACACCGAAAAAACTGCACACACTATACCACACATACACCACAACACACACATCACAACATAAACAAACAAAACTACACACATACACAACTCATAAACACATAAGCAGGGGGCAAGCTCCCCTGCACCCCCCATCAGCCCTCTACTTATATATACTAACTCCAAGATCGTCCAAACACAAAACAAAAGCCAACTCACACACGCACATTCTCTGACCCCTCAAACACACATCAAACACATCAGCACACTCACACAGACCACTCACACTCAAAACCCTAAGAAAACACTTAGCTGACATAACACCTACATCCACACATGGCACCGCGCACCATCAAAACACAATCCCAGACATTACACAGCGTAAGGTCATAACCACGAATTCGACATATATTCGAGTTCGCGATTATGACCTTTCGCTATTTTTAACATTCGGCTTTATAGTCTCGAGATACTGAAATTCAACATTTCAGTAATTCGAGGTTATAAAGTGTTTCCCTATATATATATATATATATATATATATATATATATATATATATATATATATATATATATATATATATATATATATATATATGTATGTATTTATTTTTGTGTGTGTATATATATATATATATATATATATATATATATATATATATATATATATATATATATATAGATATATGGGTCTACCTGAGATGGTGACAGGCCATATGATCAACACTCATTTGGTCGACAGTTCATTTGGTCGACAAGCATTTTATGGGGCAAAGCCCCCACACCCCCAATGGGGGCACAGCCCCCACACCCCCCAACTATATATATCAACTCCAGGGTCGCACAACATTGGGGAGGGGGGTAAATCTGCTTGTCGACCAAATGAACTGTCGACCAAATGAGTGTCGATCATATGGCCTGTCGACCATCTCAGGTAGACCCATATATATATATATATATATATATATATATATATATATATATATATATATATATATATATATATATATATATATATATATATATATATATATACATATATATATATATATATATATATATATATATATATATATATACATATACATACATGTATGTGTGTGTGTGTGTGTGTGTGTGTGTGTGTGTGTGTGTGTGTGTGTGTGTGTGTGTGTGTGTGTGTGAGTGCAAATATACACACATATATATATATATATATATATATATATATATATATATATATATATATATACATACATGCACTAATTTTAATGTTACTACGTCACTGGATAGCAAGAATACTCCAAAGTACTGCAGGCTCAGGCTTGGTATATATATTCTGCTCATTTTGTTAGAACTGTGTCAAACATTCTGAAGAACACAACTAAAAGTCCTCACAATTACAGCAGGCAGGTAGTGTTCGTTAATGTTTAACAAAGGCAACAATTTCATAAAATAATTTGGCTTGTTTCCTGTCATTTGTTATACTCAGTCAAAAATTATTTTTTACAACCATGAAAGGCCTTTATTCATATCTTTTCTATGGTTAACTTTTTGGATCATGTATGTATGTGTGTGTGTGTATGTGTATATATCCATATCTATATATACATACACACATACATATATATATACATATGTGTGTGTGTGTGTGTGTGTGTGTGTGTGTGTGTGTGTGTGTGTGTGTGTGTGTGTGTGTGTGTGTGTGTGTGTGTGTGTGTGTGTGTGTGTGTGTGTGTGTATATATATATATATATATATATATATATATATATATATATATATATATATATATATATATATATATATATATATATATATATATATATACACACAAACACACGCACACACACACACACACACACACACACACACATATACTGATCCCTATCTGAACATCTAAGGCTCACAACAGCGAACATTATAACATTAAACTGGGAACTTCAAAAACCCTGAACATCAAAAGCTAAACAAGAAAGAAAAAAACTTGGCTGCAGACCCTATATCCTCACCTAATTATACATACAAACTCAGAGATCACACTGCAGTGGGGAAATGAGCAAAACTCCAATCTCCACTGTACAGTGATCCCACACAATGGATGTCTTTCTTGATTGATGTTCCAGATTTCCAATGTTCTCCACTACACGTCATAACATTCGCTGTAGTGCACATCTGATGTTTAGGTAGGGATCCATATATCAATAATTTGAGTGCTTTTCTTCATCATACTCTTCATCTTTTAGATGTTGTTTTTTTATATTAATATAAAAGGTCACTACTGATTTACAGATGAATGATTTTTGCAGAGCATCTTAATTAGAACTGCAAAGTCTGACACTGGAAGTGCTTATTTTCACACTGTCATCCAGAAGTAGAATGAAAAATATTATTTTAATGTAAAATACTACTGCTCATAATGTGGGAAAGCACCCTATGTTTTAAGGTGATGCAGGAAAAAGCTCCTGATGATTTTCAAATGCTTGGAAATCAAAGCAAAACAGTCAGGTCACAATAAAGCATGCCATTTAACATTCATTTTTCCTCATTAAGATGGACCATGCATAGGCTTTGCACGAACCTTACACAACTTAAAACATATAACCCTGCATTGTTTTCTGTCTCACACAGAAATGAACATGTCGCCAATTTGTAATGAATGGCTGACTGATCTAGAAGATGGCAGTTAACTCTGCCAGTGGTAATGGAATAATTCATATTTTACTTATCCATTGACAACCTAAATGCATTATTTTTCTAATGTTTGTATGTGACAAAAAAGGAGGAAATTATATCAATACAATTTTTCTTATGATTGATGTCTCATGCTGTCATTATATTTGTACTTATAACAAGAAAAAAATTAGAAAAGTAAAAGAGCATACTTTATTTAGTACGCCACTGTGGTGCAGCAGTTAGCATTGCTGGCTCACAGCAAGAGGTTCTCTGGTTCGATTCTCAGCTGCGGTGCCTTCTGTGTGGAGTCTGCATGTCCTCCCTGTGGTCACGTAGGTTTCATCCGGGTGCTCTGGTTTCCTCCCAAAGACATGCAGTAGGTGGCTTGGACACTCTAAATTGGCTCTTGGTGTGAGTGTGTGCATGTGTATGCCTTCTGTGGAAGGCTGGGCGCCAGGCTGGTAACTCAATACTGTAAAACTCCACTGCCAGTCATGAGCAGACAGATGATCCTCTGTGGCAACACCTAACCAGGAAAAGACAGAAGAAGAAGAATAGAGAAGTAGGAGTAAGAGTCATACAACTCAATGGCTTCCCTAGTGGTCAGATATGAACACAGCAAGAGCAGTGCTATCATCCTTGCAGGAATTAATGGATTTTGCTTAAAGCCATGACATTTCCACTTTACTTGCCCAGTTAGCTTTTCTAAGTAGTATGCAATGGGAATAGAGTGGGCCTGTTACTCACATTTATAAGTGATGTCAGCCAAAGACAGTAAATAATGCACTCTAAAAACACGTCTTGCATATGTTAAAGAAAGGCACGCAGGTTCAAGTAGATAGATACCCAATTTAGAGTGAGGTAATTAATGGTCTGCTTAATGATTGCTAAATATATTTTGTCAACTGCCTAACATGACGAAGAAGGAAATATAGAAGGAAAGATGATAATTATCCTGCATTATTTGGCGTGCCTATGTGGATTGTTTTCATTCCCATGTTGTTTTCTTTTTTCCCACAAACAGAAAGCTAATAACAGCCAATTGTATTTTCATGGTCGCATACACTGAATCCATTTAGCTTTCTTTGATTATACAGCTCACTAGTAACCATCTCATTTTAACAATTACATTTACTGGATCTTATCCCATTATTAGATGTAATACAAATGCCCTGCTTACTGACAGTAGCAATATTTTAGTCTGTAACTTTAAGGTCATCCTGTCATAAGATCATATTGAAGAGTGCATAAATTGGCCTATCCAAAAGCAACATCACTGGTCAATAAATGCCTACAGATAATTGGATGTGCTATGCTTTTAGCCATTAATACCCAGAAAGAAGGGCTGCACTGACCTGTTCTAACTAGTTCCTAAGTGCCAACATTTATCAATGTTATGTATTTGGCTCATGCATTTTTAGCTCAAGTCACAAATGTGCATAAGGAAAATATGTCAGATTTTCAAGCTATAAAGGGAGCATGTCTATGGAAATACAGAGCAGTATTAATTTCCAGATGGGTGTGGCCATGGTGGCGCAGTGATTACCGTTGCTGCCTCATAGAAATATGTTTTCTGATTTGATCCTCGGCTGGGGTGCCTTCTGTGTGGAGTCTGCATGTCCTCCCTGTGTTCGTGTGGGTTCCCTCCAGGTGCTCTGGTTTCCTCTCACTACCCAAAGACATGCTGTAGGTGGATTTGACACTCTAAATTGGCCCTAGGTGTGGATGTGCATGTGTGTGCCTCATATGGAAGGTTAGGCACCAGGCTGGCAACTCAACACTGTAAAACACCACTGCCAATCATGAGCAGACAGGAGATCTGCTGTGGTGACCCCTAACCAGGAAAAGCTGAAAGAAGAAGAAGATTAATTTCCAGATAGGATGGTGCAAAACTAGAGCTGTCCTTATGGAGATGTAGCATTTCTGAAATAATGACTGAATTAAAATAAGGCATGTGAGTTGTAAGTATAAACATCCTCACAGTGGTAGACAGTATGGCCTGTAGGTAGTCCTAAAATTAACTATGAAATGACTGCAATGTGAATCTTGTAATCCGTCATGCTTTTTTCTAGGTACCACTGTGAATGCATTCACTCAGGAGAGAAAAGAAATGTGCAGTGTATGAGGCTGAGAAAAATACTTCCTATGAACGATTTCACACAGAAGTGAAACTAACAGGGTGAGAAGTAAGCAAACAGAGCCACATTTAGTGCATTAGATCCACAGTGCAAGGCAATGCAGTATAGAGTCCATGGACTTCAAACTTAACAAAGCTGTATATTTTCTGGAGTGCTATAATACATTATACACTGCAGTGCATAACAACATATGGTCTGGCTTAAAGACTGGCAATAGTTGTGTACCAGGTTTTTTTTTACTGGGAGGTGAACAGTATCTTATTTTTAAAGATAATCAAGTGAACAAACTGTAGTACTTACTTTCTTAGTTCTTCCAACAAGACTTTATTCAGCCAAGTACAAAATCTTACTGAATTTGGTTACTGGCCTGTTACCAATAGGGAAATCTGAACAGGAGCACATTCCACTGCCAGAAGAGTCTTATACAGATGTATTTTACTAAGCTGTCCTTTGTACCACAACTATGAGGATTTTGTGCCCGAATGTTTACATTATTGAATCACTACTTCACATTTCTATAGCTAATTCCCAACATATGCCTGCAGCAAATAAAACAAAGAGTTTTCTTATGAACTATTAGACAAACGAAGTCTGTATAACCACAAATCATACATCTAGTTTCAACTGTATGACATGTCTTTCTCTTGTAGGTCTACTGCTCTGTTTAATATATTCTTACTATAATGAATTCAGTATTGGCATTCTGAAAGCAACATACTCTCTGTAAAAATCTCACCTTTTCCTTTTTTTGTTTCAGATTGCATTCTGTATTCATTGTGCTATGTTGACCAATCTAAGATTGGTAGTAAATGTGTATGTGCGTGTGTGTGTGTGTGTGTGTGTGTGTGTGTGTGTGTGTGTGTGTGTGTGTGTGTGTGTGTGTGTGTGTGTGTGTGTGGGTGTATATGTATATACATATTTATTTATGTATGTCTGTGTGGTGTTTAACACACACACACGCACACACACACACACACAAACACACACACACACACAAAGTGTGTATGGGCATGCATGCATTTAGAGAGGGAGAAAGAGGGAATGAGCATATGAATCAGTGTGTGCACATATATGTGCAAATGTTAGCATATATATTCATATATGTGTGTGTGTGTGCACGTGTACTCGTGCAACTGCACATGGAGAGAGAGTGGGAGAGAGATAAAGAGAGAGAGGGAATATAGGAAATACATACTGACTAAGTTAGAGGGTGGCAAATGTGTTTTTTTTTTTTTTTTTTGAAAGATGCACGCCAGAGCAGAGACAGGTGTCTATCTCATCTCTTTACCCCCTAAGAAACCAGGTTGATGATCAGCTACTTACAAAAAGCTCCCTTGCCTCAATTTAAAAAAAAAAAAAGAAAAAAAAAAAACAGATAGCAATTTTCTGCATACACTCCACTTGTCTGATTGTTAACAAAGTGAAAGATCAGTTCCTGTCCTTTTATCCAGAAAAATGGACTTGTGAACACAGTCACAAACAACAGCAACTCTGCATTCCAAGTAAAATGCTCATTATAAGCAAATGTTAAGTTAGAACATTTATCCAAATTATATTGACTAGTCTCCTCCCAACAAAATTCTCCATTAAAAAAATCTAAACATTTTTGAAAAATTATAAATCAAATCACTGGGCAAGCACCATCTTCCTCTTCTTAGGAAGAACATTATGTCCATCCATTTCTATATTGCTTATTGCTAATGATTTTATGAAAGAATTCTGCCATCCCCCACCTACCATGTCATACTTCACCAGCAAATCACCTGGAATACTTGATCCCCCTGACCCCTCTTCTACTTCAAACCTGTCAAAGAAGGAAATGAAAGCTTTTCTTAACAATATCCCCTTTATTGCTCACAATGTATCCAATGAGGTCCACCTATGGCTTATTTCCATAGCAGAAACTTTCTTGTGGAACCCCTCCAAAATGGCCCACACCTTTATCCTCAGACATCCATCCCATCTCCATCTTACCCAAACTTGTCAAAATATTTGAAAAAATAATCTGCACCCAATTATATGCCCCTAAACCTACATGAGTTTCTCAACCAAAAAGCATGGCTTCTGGACTGGCAAAAGCACCCACACTGCTATATATTATCTCATGGAGGCAATTCTACTAAACTTTGACAAAGGAAATTTAATGGGAGCTGTGTTCATCGGCCTTACAAAAGCCTCTGATCTCCCAACAGTCACTTTCTGCTGCAGAAATTAGCAACAAATTTCTCCAGTAGTTTAGAAGTTTTCTGTCTGACAGATACTTCAGGGTCATAATTGTCATTTCCTTATCAGAATCTACCTTACTACACTTGGGAACACACCAGGGCTCACTACTGTCACCACTCTATTTCTCCCCCATTTCTTCAACACTTTTACTGCTGACCTTACACATTTGCCTATAATCTTTTATGCCAGTGATATGCTGATGTATAACATCTCTACTTTCAAATTCTGTAATCAAAAAATACTAGCAGACATGTCCCTACTAAACATCAAAAAGACAAAATGTACATACATACATCACATATTTCAAGCACGGGCATTAAACATAGGAGCATAGGAAGTTACTAGGCTACTGACGTAGTGGTCACTTCAAGCCCAACCATTTCATCTCAATGTAATACCATAGATACTCTAGTCAATACTCTGGATTGTATTTAGTAATGACTGCCCATGTCCAGGAGGGGTATGGACACTTTCCCTCGTAGGAATTTATGCTACCCCATCTACTCGTCTGGGTTCCTTTTGAAGAATGTCAGAGAGGTGCTCTGCTTCACACTAGTTGGCAGCCTATTCCAAAGATGCAGCAGTCACTGGGAGACAAATATGTCCCTCCAGCACATCCTATTCAAGTCACAGGCCATATTTAGGTCCCTGGAATGGGTAGCTCTAGTCCCATTTGATTTATGGATGTGCAGCAAATTCATTAGGATTGGGTCAGAGATTGCTCTGTAAGCCAGGCATAAGTCTCCCCTAAGAAGTCTATATGATACTGAGTATAATGACAGGGACTTTAGTCGGTCTGTGTAAGGCATGTGCTGGAGCCCCTTGATCTTCTTAGTTAGAAACCTCTGAGTTCTCTCCGATTGTTGCAGGTGCTTTATACAATACATGCCAAAAAGGGCATGATACTCAATTATGGGCCTGATTAATGATGAGTATAGAGGGGTTATAACCTCCTTTGCTATAGATGTGATGCCTTTCTAATCAAGCGTGCTACATTACTGCAGTAGACACATGGTGGTCAAAGTTAAGGTCGCAGTCTATTTGTGATCCCAGCTCTTACCACTTCATAGGTACATAGGGTATTATTGTTAATTTGATAGTGTAAAGGGATATTGTTTTTACCAAAGGGAATTATGATGCCTTTCATTACGTTCAGTTTGAGACCATGACAAAGATACCAGTTGTTGGTCTGTGTAAGACCCTGCTGAAGTATATTGACATAATTTGAGGATTCAGTAATTGCACCCGATTTGCAGTTATCCACAAACTTGGTCAATAGTAGCCTTTTAGCTTTGGCCTGAACTTCTGAGAAGTATATACCAAGCAGTAGGAGGCCCAGCACTGACTCTTGTGGTACTCCGCTGGTGACTGGTCCACTGGTT
Source organism: Protopterus annectens (assembly GCF_019279795.1). Classification (NCBI taxonomy): domain Eukaryota; kingdom Metazoa; phylum Chordata; order Ceratodontiformes; family Protopteridae; genus Protopterus; species Protopterus annectens. The sequence goes on along the minus strand of NC_056741.1, from coordinate 1,540,831,535 downwards.
GATGTGGAGTTACCCATTTTGATAGTGTTTGACTGGTTTATGAGCCAGATGTCAACCCATCTTACAACAGAGGGGTTTACATTCAGTTTGCTAAGTTTATCGGTAATGCCTGAGTGTGGGATTGTGTCATAGGCCTTTGCTAAGTCGAGGTTTGCTGTGTGTACAGATTTGCCCTTGTCAATGGCCCTGGTCACATTTTCAAAGAAATTCACCAAGTTTAGCAGACAAGATCTCCCCTTGACAAATCTAAATTGGGTTGAATCCAGGGTTTGGAGGTCGCCTATGTCTTTATTTATGAGGTCCATGATGACACTTCTATGGCTTTACAGATGAGGCTGGTCAGACTTATGGGTCTATAATTCCCAGGTCTGTTGCTAAGCCACCTTTCTGCAGGAAAATAGCTGTTGTGGTTCTCCATTATGCAGGAATAAAGCCTGTGGTTAGGCTGTGATAGAATAGGGTACTTAATGGTGATGCTAGTTTATGTTTTAGTTAGTTTACAAGACAGCCTGGGATGCCATCTGATCCCATAATTTTTTGCCTCAGACAAGGCTTTAGTGACCTGTTCTTCTGATATGTAGAGTGTGTGTGGGGGGGACAAGCTTTGTGATACATTTGGAGGAAATAAGAGAGTGAAATTTTTCACCATTTCTGTTTGTTAGCAGGTTTTCTATCTCTGTGGGATCAGTGTGTATGATACCATTAGTCACTAGTTTGGCAAATGCACTTCTAGTCTGCCAATATACCAAAACAGTTGTTCCCATAATAAGTGTCCAGGCTGTCTTAAAATATCTAAACTATTGCTTGCTTTAATGTAATTTGGTAGTGTGCACCATGCATTAACCCAGCCACTGGGGATACACAAGTCAGTGCATTTCTTTGTGCCGGTCCCAAACCCAGATAAATGGGGAGGGTTGCGCCAGGAGTGGCATCCAGCTTAAAACTCTGCCAAAACATTAATGCGGACAGCAGTAGATATTTACATACCAGATCGGTCGAGGCCTGGGTTAACAATGACTGCCACCAATACTGTTAGCTAACAGGGTGCTGGCGGAAATTGGGCTACTGTTGGCCAAAGGAGGAGAAGAGGGGGGAGGCATGGCTGAAGGCTGGAAGAGAGGAGAAAGGCTAGGATTGTGGTAGTGAGGGTCGGAACTTTGAATATTGCCAGCATGACTGGTATAGGGATAGAGCTAGCCAATATGATGGACAGAAGGAAGGTTGCTACATTGTGTGTGCAAGAGACCAGATGGAAGAGGAGTAAGGCTAGGTGTATTGGAGGTGGGTTCAAATTGTTTTATCATGGTGTGGGCGGAAGGAGAAATGGCGTAGGAGTTATCCTGAAGGAAGAGTATGCTAAGAGTGTTTTGGAGGTGAAAAGAGTGTCACATAGAGTGATGTTTATGAAGTTGGAAATTGATGGTGTAATGATGAATGTTGTTAGTGCATATGCTTTACAAGTTGGGCGTGTGATGGATGGGAAAGAAAAATTTTGGAGTGAGCTGGATGAAGTGGTGATGACTGTACCCAAGGGTGAGAGAGTGGCGATTGGAGCAGATTTCAATGGGCATGTTGGTGAAGGGAACAAAGGGGATGATGACGTGATGGGTAGGTATGGTGTTAAGCAAAGAAATGCAGAAGGTCAGATGGTACTGGATTTTGCAAAAAATATGGACATGGCTGTGGTGAATACATATTTTAGCAAGAGGGAGGAGCATAGGGTGACATACAAGAGTGGAGGAAGATGCACACAGGTGGATTATATCTTATGTAGGAGGGCCAGTTTGAAGGAGATTGGAGACTGTAAAGTGGTGACTGTGGAAAGTGTATTTAGGCAGCATAGGATGGTGGATTTTAGGATGACATTGGTGAGCAAGAAGAGGAGGAGGAGTGTAAGGGCAGCACCAGGGATTAAATGGTGGGAATTAAAAAAGGGTAATTGTGAGCTGGAGTTCAGGGAAGAGTTAAGACAGGCACTGGGTGACAGTGAAGAGTTACCAAATAGCTGGATAACTACAGCAGAGCTAGTAAGGGAGATGGCTAGAAAGGTACTTGGAATGACATTTGGACAGAGGAAGGATGACAAGGAGATATGGTGGTGGAATGAGTAAGTAAAGGAGCGTATACAGAGAAAGAGGTTAGCAAAGAAGAAGTGGGATTGTCAGAGAGATGAAGAAAGTAGACAGGAGTATAAGGAGATGACGTGCATGGCAAAGACAGAGGTGGCAAAGGCTAAGGATAAGGCATATGAAGAGTTGTTTGAAAGGTTGGACACTAAGGAGGAAGAAAAGGACCTGTACCGATTGGCTAGACTGAGGGACTGAGCTAAGAAAGATGTGCAGCAGATAAAGGTGATAAAGGATAATGAGGGAAACATACTCACAAGTGAGGTGAGTGTGTTGATCAGATGGAAAGAGTACTTTGAGGGGTTGATGAATGAAGAGAATGAGAGGGAGAGAAGGTTGGATGATGTGGGGAAAGTGAATCATGAAGTGCAATGGATTAACAAGGAGGAAGTAAGGATAGCTATGAAGAGGATGAAGATTGGAAAGGCTGTTGGTCCAGATGACATAGCTGTGGAAGCATGGAGGTGTTTAGGTGAAATGCCAGTAGAGTTTCTAACCAGATTGTTTAATGAAATCTTGGAAAGTGAGAGGATGCCTGAGGAATGGAGAAAAAGTGCTTTGGTACTGATTTTTAAGAATAAGGATGATGTGCAGAGCTGTAGTAACTACAGAGGGATTAAATTGATCAGTCACAGCATGAAGTTATGGGAAAGAGTAGTGGAAGCGAGGTTAAGAAGGGATGTGATGATTAGTAATCAGCAGTATGGTTTCATGCCAGGTAAGAGCACTATAGATGCAATGTTTGCTCTGAGAGTGCTGATGGAGAAGCACAGAGAAGGTCAGAAGGAGTTGCATTGTGTTTTTTTAGACTTAGAGAAAACATATGACAGGGTGCCTAGAGAGGAGTTGTGGTATTGTATGAGGACGTCGGGAGTGTCACAGAAGTATGTAAGAGTGGTACAGAATATGTACGAGGATAGTGTGAAAGTGGTGAGTTCTGCAGTGGGAGTGATGCATGCGTTTAAGGTGGAGGTGAGATTACATCAAGGATCAGCTCTGAGCCCTTTCATATTTGCAATGGTGATGGGCAGGTTGACAGATGAGATCAGACAGGAGTCCCCGTGGACTATGATGTTTGCAGATGACATTATGATCTGTAGTGAGAGTAGGGAACAGGTGGAGGAGACCCTGGAGAGATGGAGATATGCTCTAGAGAGAAGAGGAATGAAGGTCAACAGGACTAAGACAGAATATATGTGTGTGAATGAGAGGGAGGATAGAGGAATGGTGATGATGCAAGGAGTAGAGGTAGTGAAGGTGGATGAGTTTAAATACTTGGGATCAATAGTTCAGAGTAATGGTGAGTGTGGAAGAGAGGAGAAGAAGAGAGTACAGGCAGGATGGATTGGGTGGAGAAGAGTGTCAAGAGTGATTTGTGACAGATGAGTATCAGTAAGAGTGAAAAGGAAGGTCTACAAGAGGGTAGTGAGACCAGCTATGTTATATGGGTTTGAGACAGTGGCACTGACAAAAAGGCAAGAGTTAGAGCTGGATGTGGCAGAGTTAAAGATGTTAAGATTTGCACTGGGTGTGACGAGGGTGGACAGGATTAGGAATAAGTATATTAGAGGGTCAGCCCAGGTTGGAAGGTTTGGAGACAAAGCCAGAGAGGCAGGATTATGTTGGTCTGGACATATGCTGAGGAGGGATGCTGAGTATATTGGGAAAAAGATGCCAAGGATGAAGCTACCAGGTAACAGGAAAAGAGGAAGGCCTAAGATAAGGTTTATGGATGTAGTGATAGAGGACATGCAGGTGGTTGGTGTGACAGAGCAAGATGCAGAGGACAGGAAGAAATGGAAACTGATGATTCACTGTGGCGACCCCTAACAGGAACAGCCAAAAGAAGATGATGATGATGAGTGTGCTCCATGCGTCAGCTGCTCTCTCAGAATACCAATTAAAATACCCCTCATTCCTATAGAATCTTTTACATAGGTTGTTTGATGATTGTCTACTACTTTTTGATAACCACAAACATTCCCATAGGTAGTTGTCTCTAAATGCCCTATATACCTGAATAAGATCTCCTCTTAGATAGCTATAAGAGACACTGTATAAGTTCATGTATTTTACTCTTCATAATAACTTACATTTTCACATCCATGGATGCCCTTGGTATATTTCTGCTGTACTCTTTCCAGTTTACTCATGCTTGTTTTTGTATAAGGTTTTCACATTATTTCACACTCAAGTTTGGGTCTAACGTAACTAACAAACAATGACTTCATCATTTCTGATTTCCTAGACATTATAAATCATAACTATCATTAACCAATTGGTTGATATGAGTAGAAAAACTTAAAGCTAGATCTACCCATATGGCCAGGTCCATAACTGTATCTACAGTTTCAGTCACTGTGTGCTGTATTAAATATTCATCTTTCAATTTATGTCTCACAAATCTAATATGCTTAGTTTTTGATGTATGTATCAGCATAGTATTCTCCTGTGTGCAAATGGTCAATTTAGTGAAGTTCTTTTGCAGACATGACTAATCTGTAACACATGTAATCAGTTTACCCAATTTCAAGTCATCTGCATATAGACTGTATAACACCTCCAATGAAAACGTTAGGTCTGAAAGACACTCCCCACAATTCAACAAGCTCTACACAGTGTGCAGGAATAGCGAAAGAACTGCTCCATGCAGTATGGCTGACGAGTGATCCAGGAACGAGCTCCCGGGATGTGCACGAGCGCTCCTACACTATTCCTGCACGGACACCACTTCTATATGCTAATTATCCCATTTTCTGGTGAAAACCATGCAAATGTGGTGAATTAGCAATCCAGGAAGCAGACAGGTGTCTGTGCAGGAATAGTGTAATCTGCAGAAATGTATTCGGTTACTAATCGAATAAATTTTTGCAAATTACAAAACGGAGGCATGACAGCTCCAAAGAAATCATGTATTCAATGTAGAAGGCATGCCAATGGCCAAATATATGGCCATTGGTGTGGGAAATAGTTGCAAAATTATAAAAAATATATTTTATTTATTTTTTGGCCGATTTCAGCCGTTTAAGTATAGGGCAGCGATGCACAAATGGGATGGGCCAGAAAATATTAAAAAAGTTGGAAAGAAGCTTTTAAACCCTAATCAGCATTTTGCCATGATAGTCAATGCCATGCATACGGCAACAACACCAAGGAATAGTGGTTGCTAAGGAGGAAGGCTCAGTGTGAGTGTGGTAACTTTGAATTAACATTCAGTTTTATGCAAATGAGGGGATTGACACTGAATCACAGAATTCCTCTCAGTGTTAGCTTGCACCCAACCATGTAGGTGCAGCAACACCATGGTATAAGTATAAGAGGTAAATGACCTCATAAGGAGGAGTGTCATGCATGCTGCAAGCTCATTGGAGCTCTGTGGTCTGTGTTTGCCCTTAACTAAGCACATCTAAGGAAGGGTGTGTGTCTGATGTTGCCTAGCAGTGTTTACATTGCCTAAATGGGTGTGCGCACCATGCATCGGGTTTTAAACAAAAAAACCCCACAAGAAATAGAAGGTCTGTTCACATCTGAGCACTGGGCATGCACGGCGTGCCACTGGGCTTAAACGGGAAGGCAATGGGAAGGAAAAACAGCAGTAGGAAGGCAATCAAGGAGAACCAGCATAGCTGGCAGGTAAAATGTATGAGAATTAGCCAATTACACAGGCAACGGCCCAGTCCAGCACACTACTATAAACTATGCAAACACCTTTCACTCTGTTTTTTTCCCACAAACTCTACACCAGCACTGTACACAGACTGGGGAATTTTACCTGACAAAGCTAACAAAGTGTTAGGGGCTGCTGTTGCTCTCATACATCAACATGTGGAAGAGACTGAGGGTGGTGAGGATGTGAATGCTGTCAATCAACCCACAGTGTGGAGGAAGAGAAGAGTGTACAGACCCAGGATAACCTACCAGGGGCTACATGAGCTGGAGATAGTGGAGTGCTTTAGGGTGGACAAGGACATTCAACAGCAAATCATTGAGCTGTGCTGGCCATGCCTCACACACAGACCCAACAGAGGGGAACTCATCCCAGTGGATACCAAGGTATGTGTAGGCTTAAGAATACTAGCCACAGGTACCTTCCAAAGGCCAAATGTGGATATCATAGGGGTCTCACAGGCATTAGCATCCAGGGTACTCCACCAGTTCCTGGATGCCATGTCAGCACATGTCAGTGAGCATATATATTTCCTCAACACCCGTGAGGCATTGACCAGCAATACGCACCTCTTCCACCAAATAGCAGAATATCCTGATGCAGTGGGCACTATAGAGTGCATGCACATACACATCAAAGCACCCCCCAGTGAGCGGGGTAGGGTTTACATAAACTGCAAGGGCTTCCCCACCATCAACTGCCAGGTCATGTGCGATGCCAAGGCATTATCATGAATGTGTGTGCTGGCAGTCCTGGAAGCTATAATGACTCCCACATCTGGCATACGATGCAACTGTACCAGACATTTGGCAGTTGGAGACATCCCATATGGCTACCTAGTGGGGGATGCTGGTTATGCACAGGAGCTGTGGCTGATGACACCTGTCAGAAATGCAAACACTCCCAAACAAGAACTCCATAATGAGGCACACTCACAAACCAGAATTATAAAAGAGCATATGTCTGGGATGCTCAAGTCCTGGTTCTACTGCCTAGACATATCCGGTGGAGTCTTGCAGTACTCTCCAGCTACATGTACACAAATGTTCATTGTATGTGCCATGCTACACAAAATAATCCTGTGGAAACAGCTGCAGCAGGAACAGCATGGAGCAAGGCCACACAGCCCCTCACCATTGCCAAGGGCATCAGAGGTACAGAGGGACTCAGAGGAGGAACAACCTGAGCCTACCCATGTAGGCAGAAGGAGGTGTGCCCAGTATGCCCAGGCTTTGGCAAAGAAGCAACGCATAGCACATACACTTCACGGTAGGGACCCCTGGAATGAAGCCTCTCTCTGACTCATACATACAGTAAAAGGGATGCCAAATATGACATTACCTGTGCTTTACCATGTATAGGGAGTGTACCATGTGCATGTGACATAGTCAGCCATCCAGCACCGTCCTCAATACTGCCACAGCCACAAGGTAAGTCACTCTTCCTATCAGTTGCTGAATGTATTAGTATGTTCTGCTAGTTGTATCTATGGTATGGATGTGAGCATGTAAGGGAATTGGGTGGCTGAATGGGATGGCAGCAGATAGTAGACACCCATATGGGCAGCATGAAATCCATAACAAATATTGGCATTGACAAATAGGCAGTACTAGACAAGGTGACAAATCCCACTGCAGTGGTGGCCCAAATGTGTGTCCATAGAACACACACATGCATGTCAGTGAGGCTCACATGCCCAACACCAGTCTCAGCCAGCGGGACAGGTGTAGATGACCGACAGAGTACCTGAAATACCAGTACAGTCATAGCAAATGTTTACATTTGTCAGGTGTGCCTCCCCCTCCACAATCCTATGTAGAAATGCAGAAACATGTATGTGTGGGTTTAATAACAGTGGAGCACAGATTACCTGAGCTGGCCCAATTTACAGGATAGATTGTTGCATGTGTACAATATGCAGGTCCGTGTGTTAGGTTGTTTTGTATTCAATATTATCTGGAAGTGGTCAGCATGTAGGCATGGAGTGTTGTGTCTCAGTGGCCTGTGGCCAGTACTGTTGATGACAGAGCCATGCTCTGTCAACTGCAGTGCCAACCACAATGCATCTCAGCAATACCCATGTTAGCAGTCATCCATACTCACTGTCCAGATGTCAATATCTGTCACTGTCAGAAAGACGGACATGCCATGAATGTGGGCCCAGACATACACACAATACACAGGTGGAAGTTCCCTAGACAGAGTACATAAAATATAACTGTCAACTGTATACACCTTTGGAATTGTACATACAGGTTAGCAGCACATTAGTTGTCTTTGTAGTATGGAATACTGATGTAGTCTTGCCAATCACTGGCAGACCACAAAAGGCACAGTTATGAAGTAATGAGAGATTGCCTATGTCTCCACCCAGGGCAGTATAAGGGGAATGTCCAAGGAATATCTGTAAGTCCATTGCAAGAAGCTTCCATATCACACATGTACTCAGCTCATCCCACCATCAGCCACAGGTTTATCACAGGTCATATCCCTGCTGTTGGAAATGAGTACAGTATGACCCTCACTTCTGTATTGGAATACCCACAGAATGCAGCATGCTGAAGAAGTGTCCCATGCAGGTGTGTCCCTAGCTGTAAGCAGCACCCTGCCACCATCCAGAACAATGGATTAATATGGACAGGAACTGTTGCCATTAACACCTTGCATACTTACCCTGTCACCCCAGGGGAATCCAGTGGTTTGCAGTCTGGGAATGTAGGAGTGACAGAAGTCACTGGCCTACTACAGATGGCCTGCATCACTACCAAATGCCCTACAGTCCTCTGTCAAAGGCCTGTGCCTCACCCGTACTTCCAATGTATGTTATCTCATGGGGTCCCAACTAACAACATAACAGAGTCCACAGAACACAAATGCAAGGCCATGTTGACAAATCCCAGCAGCATGCCCTCCATGTCCTACTGCACGAACTGTGGGCCAACCCATAAATACTGCTAGGATGAAGGAACAACTATAGGGGTACCTATCAAATCTTCGAACGCTCAAAATGTCAAATGTTACATGGTCGAGACCAAAAGTTCGAAATTTTGAGTGCTTGAAGAAAAACTTTCAATGGTACCGTATGGTGCAGATAGGGAGAATTTCCCTTTTCTGCACTGAAGTCCGGTCTCGAAGTTGGTATATTCAAGTAGGGGGTATGTGGTGGGTGCAGCCCCCCACATGGGGGTGCAGGGGGACTTGCCCTCCTGCCTACACTGTTAAATTGTTTTTTTCTGTGTTTTCTTTTTTCTTTTTTTTTATGTTTGAACATCCAAATGTCAAACATTTGGTCTCGACCATGTAATGTTCGACATTTTGGATGTTCGAACATTTAACATAGACCCCAACTATAGGGATACTTCTTAGATATCACTCGCATAATGTTAGGAAGAGGATAGAATAACAGATTGGGGGGGGGTGTAGAAGCATGGACGTCATGGAGTGTGTGAAGTCTGAAACTCTTATGTGTGCCCATACTTCCCCTGCCTGCTAACCCAGTAATATGAGGCTACAAATCTGCTTGTAAACCACAATGTAAAGGAGAACTGACCAGATATATGAGCCCTGTTTCTGGGTAACCTGGGTGAATCTGTACAGTTGAGAGGTATGGCCACAGCAGGATATGGACATTCTGTTATGTCGATATATGTACAAGCAGGGGATCCTCAGCCACCACAGTACGAATATGCTGGAACATTTACACAGACCCATCAGCAAGTGTATGCAGCTAACCCTACAGAATGGCATGATTGTGCAAGAATATGTACGCTGCAGACCACAATACTGGGCACAGCTTCATTCATCTTGTATTTCCCAAGAAATAACTGTGAGCAACTAAGTGTATCTGTCGGTAGTTGATGACATAATACATCACAGTGTAAAACAGTACATATGTCTGAATATCTCTGCTAACACCAACCATATAACACAAGCAGCACAGACACAATAGTTACAGTATCCCACTATCTTTCGCCATTGTAACTCCATATTGTCAACCTATCTACAGATATCCTGCAGAAACATGTTGCTAGCTGTAGGTGTAGAACACAAAATCCGTGACTGGAGTACAACCTACCTAGAATGGATTCACACACTCAATACAGAAGGTCAAAATGGGCATGCTCCTACACTTAGAGAATTGAAGCCCATGTCTGACAACACAGTGGACTATACATACCTGTCAGTCGCAGATGTTTGTACACACACTCACCACATTGTACACCATTCATGCTTTGCACACACATTGGATAGGAATACTCACACATATCCAAGGCCAACACACTATAATATGTCAAACATACACAAACAGAAATGTGGGGAAGAGTCAGACAGTGACAGAGAGATTTTCAGCATGAGGCCTGTTCTACCCACCACACATCCAATTGGCCTATATCACATGATGTGCTGAGGTTAATCACTGTAGACATTGCTTTTGTTAGCCCTCAGCCCTATAGTGTCTGCGGTGCTTATGATAACTGTGTAACACGATAGTACAAATCAGTATTCATCTAGCATTTGTGTACCCAGTCCTGTCAAATGTAAAGTTATGTGTGACTGAGTGTTGTGTCTGTGTTTCCAGAGGAATGGTTTATGGTTCATTCACACACACATTGCACTTCTGATTGCCCTTTTAGCACTCCTGCTGATGCCAATCACCTTGAAATAACCCTATGCCCAAATCTCAACCCTATAAGCTGTGTGGCACTTGCAATACATGTGTAATACTGTAGTATAGAAAAATAGGTAGGAGTTCTAATCCCAAACATGGCAACTGCCTCTGTGTGTGTGTGTGTGTGTGTGTGTGTGTGTGTGTGTGTGTGTGTGTGTGTGTGTGTGTGTTGATGAATGATTTTGAAGCCATTCCTACTCACAACACCCCCCATTGCCCTACTTTAGCACGCCTGCTGTCATTCACCTTGAAATAACCCTTTGGCAATGTTTTATCACTACAAGTTCTGTAGCACTTGCAATAATTGTATAATACTGTAGTGTAGCAAACTAGTTAGATAGGAGTTCTAATCTTGATCCTGCCAACTGTTATAATGTGTGTTTCTCTGAGAGAGTGTGTGTCTTCATTGCCACCTGACTTTGTGGACATTCATACATACGGCACTTCCTTTATCACTGTTGCTGATGTCACTCACCTTCAAAGATACCTTTGGACAGCTTTCCAACATATAATCTCCGTGGCACATGCAAAAACTGCATAACATTGTAATAGCAATACATAGTCAGGTAAGGGGTTGAAACCCAGTACTGGTAAGTGTGTGTTTGTTTTTTGTGTGTGTCATCAGTAACCTGTTGGGGTGATTGTGTAATGACAGGATTGATTGCAGTGGGGGTTTTGCTACATCATTATATTGAGGACCTATATGTCCCAATCTCCACATTACAAGGCCAACAGTTTTCAAACACTGTAGAGGTTGTTGTAGACAATCCTTAGCCATAAATGTGCACAGCCATCTGCAATTACTATGTGACAGTATGGATTAGTAAACAATATAGGCAGCCATTATAATACCCAGATACCACTCTCCACCCATGGATTATACACAGACACGCTTGGCTCTTTCTGCCTTACTCCCTTCCCTTCTTACTTTCTCTCTCTCTCTCTCTCTCTCTCTCTCTCTCTCTCTCTCTCTCCCTCTCTGGTGGATGTGGAAAAGTACATCTGTTTTGCATAGGCAGCAGCTTGCGTTTTGTAAGTAATGCTCATAATCTGCTGATGGACTGTGCACAAATTGCAGTCCCCCACTTGCTAATTGCTTGTGGAAAAGCTGTGGTATCATTCCTATAGCCAATTGCATGGAAACACACTCCTATAACTAAACAGTTCATGTGGGTGTTGGGCCTTTTCCTTCACTGTGAGCAGGGCTTCATGTGGGTGTCTGACAGCATCAGAGAGAGTAGTTGGAAATACCTCTTACAACATACACTGTGGAGACTGGCCAACAAACAGGAGGGGAATGCTCCAGACATGGGGGCAGAATGTAAGTATTGCTGTTCTACTTTTGAAGTAATGTTGGTTTAACAGGTTTTGTGTGGATATGGCTATTCTACATGATTTCAAGTCTGGCATGGCAGTGTTATGTAGTTGAGGAAGCCCTCTGTACCCTCAGACTCTTTCTGGTGTAATGTTCCATACATGCTTGTGCATCCATGATGGCCCAAAACATGCATCTGGTGACACCTTCTGTGACACTTCTGCCAGGGGCATGATGGTCAGCAGCCCTCCTACGAACACCCCTGTACATCTGCCTGTGTGGTACCTTTCTGTTCATTTGGCTATGGCTGCTGTGTACAGACATACTTGCCATAGTCCCCACACTGTCCTGTCCCATCTCACCACCCGCCAACTGTCCATCATCTATGGCCACTGGTGATGGGGTATGTATAGGCAATGCGACTGAGTGTGGCAATGAGGTGGATAAAAGTGGGATGTCAACCAATGCAACAGCTTCAGCCCCTGACAACCCTGCTTGTATCTCACCATACCTGTCATCATTGTCAGAGTCTGTATGGACACTAACATCAGTTTGCCTGTAGGAGAGACCCTGACCCACCTCGCCACCTGTGAGGGGAAAACAAAAAATTTAATTTAAGACCTGTATGTCATTGCTTACCTCTACACACACACACACACACACACACACACACACACACACACACACACACACACACACACACACACACACACACACACACACAAACACGTGAGGTGGCATAAAGATATTACACAGACCTCTCATTATCCAACAGTCAACATGCATGACATATGGCACTCAAGAGCATGCACTGCAGCTATACTCAATCCTTGTTACCAACATTATACATCTCTATGATGCATGAGTTGTGTTAGTATGTGATGCCCCTTCCCCCTGGAACACACTGCACCCATGTACACTGTATTGCTTTCCACCTCTACAGCAGCCTGGCATGTACTGTGCACCATACCTCACGAGTGTGCACACCATTGCTGAATGTGTATATGTGTGATGGTTATGTTTACTTTGTTGCTCAAAGCCCCTATGTGTTTGACTGACACATGCCTGGGATGATATGAGGACTGATGTCAATAGTTAATGCCTGATCTCTGATTTGCAGATCTTATCATCAGCAGTTCATGCATGAGCAATAAAATCTGATTACACTGACAAACTTCAAAGCTTACTGTAGATATTAGGAGAGTACACACCCTTGTTGACATGCCAGCCTTTTACATGACATGCAATGGGGCCACAGTACTGCATATGTTAACATTACATAGACCTATTATGTGACATATGACCTGTGCAATCAAATGCAGTATCAAACAAATGTGTTAGTTGTGCAGAGCCTGATTGAGATGCATACAATATGTGGTTTGCATAAGTGTGCACACCCTTAACACAATGTTTTTTTGCAGCACCTGTTAAGAGAACTACAGCAGTCACTATTCCTGGAAGGGGTATACTAGCATGGCCCATCTTCACTTGCCATTATTTGGTCACTCCACCCTAGAAATGTCGCCCAACTCTGCCGGCTTGCAAGGTCAGCTCATGTGCACAGCCCTTGGAGGTCACACAGTGCCTTCACTATTGCTGTGGAGTCAGGGTTATGTCTGGCACAATTCATGACCTTGACTGTGCTAAGATACAGCCATTCTTAGCAAGCTTTGGATGTATGCTTCAGTTCACTGTTGTGTTTCAGGATGACACCCCTCCCCATCCTCAGCCTTAATGCAGATGCTTGACAACTATGGGCTACACATGAGTGTCATTTTCAGTGTTCCAAATTCAGAACGCCATGTCTATGGCCTAGTTTCTGCTAATGAACAGCAAACCTAAAGGTGTACATTGGCACCAGTAAGGTAAAAATAGGGGTGGTGGGCCTGAGGTAAAGTGAAGTGTTGCTTGTGCACCACATGTATCTTTACAAATACTGTCTTTAGGTTTCAGCCTTGCTCTCAGTACACCATTACACATTGCAACGCATGCCTTTGAGAGACTTGATGTTATTCATATGCTGTTTGTAGACAGCCCTGTATGATGTTTCCTGTGTAACAACTCTTCTGTCTGATTACCCTAACATATAGACCACACTTATGCAAATTCCAGGCAATTGTCGACACAGGTACTGCACAGGCAGTACTTGCTAGACATTCCTGCAAGTCCCTCAGTGTTGCTGCATGTTTCTGGTTAGCCTTCGTGACCAGTTTACAACATGTGTTGTCATCTGTCTTGGATGGGCATCTGTTTGTTTTCTACATTAATGTTGTCCCATACTTCATACACACATACATGACTGTCTGCACTGTTTGCTATGGTATATTCAATGGTGAGGTAAGGCAACTTGTCCCACTCCTGAGTGCTACCTTTCAGATATGGGATCCATTCCATGGTTTGTAAGATGTGTTCAAGCCACAGCTGCCTCTGTTGCAGGTAAGTGAGCAATTGTCATGGACATACTTCTTGGACAGCAGACCATTACTTGGTGTGAATTAGGAACTGTACTTGATGGAAGGTGTGGTGGTGCTGCGGTAGCTTTGTCGTCTCACAGATAAACGTCCTGTTCAATTCTCAGCTAGAGCATCTTCTGTGTGGAGGTTTTCTATCACCCCTTTTTTATTTTATATATATATATATATATATATATATATATATATATATGTATATGTATATATGTGTGTGTGTGTGTGTGTGTGTGTGTGTGTGTGTGTGTGTATGTATATGTATCATTAGAGTGTTTAGTGCTTCCACATTGTACATTCCCTATGGTAGACTAACTGTTCTGCATGATATTATAGAGAAATCATCCCAACATCTTATAGCTGAGATGGTTTACTGGTAACTTGTTGTGGCTATGTTGTGCAGCTTCGTGGGTTCAAGACTTGAAAGTGCTGGTTATTTTGTTACAAGGCTGATCAGTTCAGCTGTGTAGGAAGGGATAATGGCAATAATTACAAGAGGTCCCTATATTGGGCCCCTTCACCCCATTAACAGTGCCTTTGGTCAGATGTTTTGCAGTGAAAGATTCAGAGTGTGGGTTTGATGTCAGAATGCAATATATGCGAGTCGGTAAGCAATGCTAACTTCCGGTTAAAAATGCTTACAGACAGCCTGAAAGTGCTTAATCTGTGTAGGCACTGCTTAGCGCCATGCAAACAGGCTTAAACCTGCTTACTACTGCTTAAAAGTGCTTATTCCCACTTACCCCCTCATTCATTTCTTTAAAAGAAAATAAAAAAGGGGTGATAGAAAAATGGTGAAAAAGGGGGCACAAAGAGGGAAAGACAATAGGGAAAGTAGCTAGGGATGTGCAGGACGGATGTAGGCAAGGTCCATAGCTATCCATTTTTTCTACAGCAACAGCTGTGCATATATACTGAATTTGGAGGTAGATTTGGACACACAAACCCTTGAGAGAGGGGTGCAGACAACAATAATGCATTGGGAAGCCAATTAGACCAGATTACGTGTCCAATGGACACTGTGCGATATGGACAGCTATGTACGAGGTGAAACTTTTGGGGGGGCAGATTGCCTTTTCATTTTTTTAAGGTGAGAGCGGGATGTAGGTGAAGGATAGTAGATATATCTGGTGAGGTAGGTTGGGTAGAAAGACAGACAAGACAGAAAAGACAGTCTACAGGGGCAGTATATGACACATGTGGGGGTAAATACCTTGGACTGGGAGGGGTATTTGGAAATTGGAAGCCCATGAGCTCCCAAATGGAAAAAGTGGGACTCAGGACCTCATCCGTGGGCAGTCACCACTGCACCTTCATGGCCCTGAAGGTGGCTGTGCTGAGGGCTGAACAGGAGGAGGAGGCTGACTCTCTAAATGTGCCACGTCACCCTCAAGCTGGTGCAGCAGATCACCAAACTCCTTTCGGAGCTCGCTACACACCAATCCCCAGACCTGACTTTGGCTAACAGGATCCTGTCCATGTCTGCTCCCAGGGGGGATGAGCCCCATCCCCTGAGGCCGTTCCACCCAAAGGTGGTGCAGGACCAGCGGGCATGCAAGTCCTGAGGTAGGTCCCAGATGTGCTGGGGCTCGTTGCCGCAGCCAGATGAGGTGGGAGAAGTGGATCCGCTGGGACTGACCTTCCCAAACGTGCTATGGTGTTGCAGTTTTAGAACATATGTGGATTAGCAATAGTCAATGCAATCCAGGATTAGTTATAACACCATGCATAGATATTCCCATTAACCAAAAACACCAGATTTGGAACACTTGTATACCAAACAGAATGCATGCCTATCTGGATTCACAGTGGCCATTACAACAGCATGCAGGTTACATTGATAGCAACAGGCCACCAATGATAGTATGGCAACATGGAACATTAATAGAAACGCATTTCAATATTTGTTGAACAATAGGACAAATGTCCCAACAGTAGGTTTGGTGTAAAGATAGCCATTGATTTGTGTGTTTAGATTATTGTTGCAGATATGGTAGAGGGGGGGGAGAGTGATCAATTAACAACTTGTATATCCTTGCAGTACTCACAACTTTAATGATCATTGCTCTAAGCATTACTCTACAGCTATTATTACAATACTTTATGGCCTTGGTTTGGGCAGTGGTATGTTTGTACACAGTGTATACTTCAACTGTCTTATAGCAACATTTTACATCTCTTACCTGGTAGACCTGTGGAGGGAATGTTAGTTAACAAGACCTGATTGTTTCTACACATATTCACAGATTCAGAGTTAATATTTTGCACATACCTCTCAATCTCTTAATGCACACACTCTGGACAAAGCTTGACAACATGGGTGCACAAATAAGGACATATTTTGAATATTGCTCTCATAAACTTGGAGAATTGCTAGAGTAACAGATTTGTTTTAATATATATTTTCTGAAGGTTTTGAGGTCTGAAAATCAACTGTGTGTCATTATTTAGTAACTACAATTCTGAGATCATCCCACTGATTTGCCAGGGGGACAGATGAAGAGGCAGAAAATATGAGCTAATTATCTGGACATTCTGCAAAAATATGTACAATTGAGAGGCATGAAAATATGTCTAGAAATGTCTGTATAAGACTGTTGTAATTACAAGATCAGATTGCACAACCAAGAGAGACTTAGACAGAAAACACCGAAAGAATAGATAGTAATATCCAAATATCACACTCTGATAAAACTTAAATTGTTGTATTTTTAGCAGGCACAGCCATGGTTTGAATCCCGGGAGTGATAGTAAGCTGAATGCATATTTTGCTTAGCAGTCATATTTACACAATGCTTACACCTGGTAAGCAGAGCTGTGCAATGCTTAGCATTGCTTATTTTGTATTTGTTTACTGTCCCTGACATCCCCCAATGTACTTTCATTACATTTATTCATGTGTGACTATACTGTATGGGGCACTAGTGTTTATATGGGTGTTTCACAACTTTATTAAACTGACACCTCACATCTGGACCTACTACAGGTTTATAGGTTCATAGATAGGCACGTGGCTATTGGTCCCAGGGCCTATATAACCCTAGCCAAAAAGGTATCCTGGCTTTCACCACCCAAGAAAATTATTTTCTTGTGCCCCTATTGAGCAGAGTAACAGATGTGATTCCTGGGGTGAATTTCTTATTTCACATCCAATCATCAAAATTTTTCTTGAAGAGTGCTAATGAGGAGCTTTGTTTGATATAGATAGGTAGTTTGTTCCAGAGTAAGGGAAGTCTGTGGGACAGGAATCTATCCCTCAAGCATGTTCTGTTTATTGTGTTGACAAGGTTTAGGTCCCTAGAGTATGTAGCTCAGAGGGATTGGGATTTCTTTAAGTGGAGCATGTCCAACAGCTCTGGGTTTGACATAGCTTTGTACGTTAGGCAGATATCACCTCTGAGTAGGCGATATGCAACAGAGTAAAGCTGGAGTTTTTGAGATGGTCTGCATAAGGCATCTCTTTGAGGCTGGTAATCTTCTTTGTGAGGTTTTTCTGTGGCCTTCCCAGTTGTTGTAGATGTCTTGTGAGGTACATACCAAAAGGGGCATTGTGCTCTATAATGGGTCTAATGAGTGATGAGTAGAGGGGAACAATGACCTCTTTTTTCCTGGATGAGAAACCTTTTGTGATGAGGTGAGCCACTTAAAAGGATTTTCTGACTGCTCTGCCAATGTGATTATCAAAGTAGAGACTACTGTTCATCTATGTCCCAAGGTCTCTTATCACACTTTTGGTGTTAAGTAGACTACCACCTATGTGGTAGCTTATGGGTACAGAGTCTTTTATGAAAGAGGATGACAATGAACTTTTTGGCATTGAGCTTGAGGCCATGGATTTGACACCAGGCATATGTCTTAGTGAGGCCCTTTTGTACGATATAGCTCTTAGTTTGCAGTCATCTGCGAACTTCATTAGCCAAAGACCTTCTGTGTTAGCCTGTACTTCAGAAAAGTAGATACCAAACAGGAGAGGACCCAAAACAGAACCATGTGGTACTCCACTTGTCACTGGTCTGAAGTCGGATTTGGAGTCTGCTACTTTCACAGTGTGGGTTCTGTCAGTGAGCCAGTTGGCAACCCATCTTGTGACATAGGGATTTATACCTAGTTTAGTGAGTTTATCTGTAATTCCAGAGTGGGGGATGGTGTCAAAAGCCTTGGAGAGATCTAGATAGGCTGTGTGAACTACCTTACCCTCGTCTACAGCTTTGGTGGCTGCTTCAAAGAAGTCTATCAGGTTTAGGAGACAAGATCTTCCTTTTACAAACCCGAACTGGGTGGGATCCAGAGCTGGAAATTACCAATGTCTTTGTTTATAAGTTTCATGATGATATATTCCATGACCTTGCAGACCAGGCTCATTAGGCTAATGGGCCGTAGTTCCCGGGGTCCGTGATGGCTCCCCGTTTGTGGAGTGGGATAACCATTACTTTGCACCATTCAGTGGGCACAAAGCCTGAGGTGAGGCTATGATTGAACATGGTGCTTAGGTGGGTTGCCAGTTCATTCTGTAGAATGATGTTGTCAGATCACATGGATTCTGTGTTCTTGGCTTTGGAGAGTGTGGTTTTTACCTGTGCAGCAGTGATTACAGAAACTTTGCAATCTTCTGGTATAGATATATGTCCTTTAGGGGTGAGAGGAGGTAAAGTTAGCACTGAAAATATCTGCCAGAATGTTGGCAATATCAATTGGTTCTGTATATTTAGTGCCATTGTGCAGATCTGAGTGTTGCCATTGAGATTTTTGACATAGCTATAGAATGCTTTGTGGTTGTCTTTAGAATCAGTGGTGATTTTGTTTTCATAACTAGGTTTGGAGGATTTTATAAGGGATCTCAGCTTCTTACTCAGGCTGACCAGGGAGTTCCTCCACTCATGGGATTTTACTCTTTTTTTGAAACAGTTTCTTTCTTCTGTTGTAGAGCTTGTTTATTGCAGGGAACCACTAGATTGTCTTCCTTTTTTTGGAGGATAGCATATTGGTTCTGTTAGGGATAGCACGATCCATGCACTCGTGTAAGTGCTTATAAAGTGCATTTGTGTAGGATTCAGCAGCCGTACCTCTACTGTCCATCTGCATGTATGTCATGAAGTTTGCCACTTCTGTCTTCAAAAGCGTGAAGTTGGCTTTGGAGAAATTTTTTACGGTGGTTTCCCTAATAGGGGGTGGGGGCCGGATGTGGATGTCTAGGGTGATTAGCTTATGGTCAGAGCTGACCAATGAGGAATTGACCTCTGGTGTGGAACACCGGTCACCCATGTTGGTAATGACCAGGTCTAGGATATTGCTGCTTCTGGTGGGGGTGTGAATAAGTTGATCCAAGGCATTGGAATTTATGAATTCTTGAAAACGTTGAGCAAAAGGGTTGGTACATAAGTAGTTTTCCCAGTTAATGGTGGGATAGTTGAAATCGCCCATTATTAGGGTGTTGGGTTGTACCCTAACATTATCCATTGTATCAAGAAATGATGAGTGAGAATACTGGGGCATGGTGGGGGATCTGTAGCAAGTTACAATTTGGATTGTGGTCTTGCCCAGAGTTAGTCGCACTTGGATAATCTCGGATGCATTATGCTGAGCAACTAGCCTGTTAGTGTGGATATCCTTAATGCATATAGACACGCCTCCACCTTTTGTGTTTCGGTCCAGGTTAGGTGGCCAAAAGGTGTGGTATGAATTACAGCCTGGTAATGTAGGGATGATCTCTGGACCCTTGAACCAGGTCTCTGTCAGTGCACAGATGTTGATGTTCTTCATTTTAAGGAGTCCCTCAAGTGAATGCATTTTAAGGTTTAGACTTCTAGCATTGAGCAGTATTACCAACAGATTTTGCTTGCTTGTACCTGTTACGGTGCTGACTTATCATTTGAACCTTGCCTAATAAAGGCACTATAGGGGCGGCAAGAGCCTTAGACAGTATCTGGAATCCCAAGGGTGACAGGTGCAGGCCATCTCTGGCAAAGCATCATGGTCTGTCGATCATGTCATCCCAGGCAGACAGATACTGGATCCCCTTAGAATGACACCAGAAGCTTAGCCAATTGTTGAAGCAGATCATTTTGTCCTTGTACTGTGGTATCATTCTGGGTGATGGCAGGATGCTACTCAGGGCTAGGGTCATAGCTGCCTGGGCTACAAGATCGGAGAGCTCCTCCATGTCTCTTTTCATGTAGTCCAGGGAGGTACGTCTCAGGTCATTCACACCAACATGGACAATGACAGATTCATATTTGTACTTGTTGTGGAGTGACCTGAGTGTGTGTGTGTTATGTCGCAGATCCTGGCACCTGGCAGGCAGCTGATGGTAACTTTCTCCCTGTTTAGCCTGGTGAGTGGAACATCAGTGTGCCTGACTGTAGAGTCACCTATGACTAGAGTGTTGGGTATGTTGTTATGCCTTATGGGCTGTGGTTGAGTGGCACACTGAGTTTGTGGGCTGTGTGTCATTTGGGTTGTGTTGGGGGTGTGGGGGTTGCTTGCGTTTCTATTTTGGAGGTCTCTGTTCCTTGAGCAGATTTTTATTGAGAACCTCCGCAAATGTAGGTGTGTATTTTGTGTTGCTATGTGTGTGTTTTGGTGGTGTAGGTTTTGAGGGACTAGTGATGAGTGCGGTGTGGTGCAAGTGTTTACCTTCTCCTCTTGACTGTCTAGTCTAGTCTTCAGTGAAGAGAGATTTATTCCAAGTTTGGCTATATAAGTGCATCTCTCACAGGTTGTAGTGTTGGGTGGTAGGAGTGGAGGTTTGTCTGTGTACATGAGGAAATTGCTGCATTGCCTCAAGATGCCCAGATTCATCTGGTAGACAGGAGAAAACACAGGAAGCTGACCATTAGACATGCCTGGATAGGTACTTATTTATTAAATACCAAAAACTGTTTTCTCTAGACAAGTGAGTAAAACTGAGTGCTGTAGTAATTTGTAGCTTATTTAGTGCTTACTATGAATTCTGAACAAGTGCTGAGCTCAAAGAAACAGATGTGAGTGCTAAAACTAAAAAAAAACAGCTAGTTCTAAGGGAAAATTTGAAGAGCAGGCTTTATGGCATCAGGAATAGTTTAACCCTAGCTAAGCGGCGATGCATAAAGTGTATTTCTTTTTTTTAATATAACAGTAGCAAATTAACAAACTGATTTAAACAAATTTATCAATTAACCAATAAAAATCTAAAAACTGAGCCCCGTTCCAGCAGTCCTTGATCAGACAAGTTCTTACTGCACACTCCTGCCACTAGGGTGCAGGGGAACCTTCTCCAAAAAAAGATGGTCTGGATTAGTGCTCGTTTTATACAAACAAAGCTAGATTCAGCAGGTCTGAATTTAGTCTATGCTACAGCAAACAAGGCGTACCAATTTCAGAAATAAACAGCTCAAATAAGCAGGCACAATAAGCCATTAACCAGACACTCCCAGCTCAGAAGGGCTGAATCCACCCTCTCCTCCCAAAAGAGTGCAGACCACACCTTATTAATGTAAAATAACTGTCCTGAAGCCCAAGTGCTTAAATCAGAACTAATACACTTTTAGAATAATAGACACTAAGACTTCAATCAGCAACTCCCAGCTTAGAAGGATGTAAGCTAACTGTCCTGTCATAACATTGCAGACCACAACCCTTCTTAATGTAAAACAACTGATCTTAAGCCCAAGTGCTTCAACCAAAAGCTTAGATTAACAGTTACAATTTAATCAGGCTAGTAACAAGCAGTACTAAATGCAGCAGAATAAATGCAATAAAGTAGGAAGAAACACAAATACAGTAAAAGCAGATGAATAAAGTTCATTTGTTTTATATAACAATAGAAAACGAGCAAACTGATTTAAACAAATTACCCAATTAATCAGTAAAAAAGCTCAAAACTGAGCCCTGTTCCAGCAGTCTTCAATCAGAGAAGTTCTAACTGCACACTCCTGCCACTAGGGTGCAGGGGAACCTTCTCCATTAAAGATGGCCTAGATTAGTGCTCAAGTTATACAAACAAAGCTAGATTCAGCATGCCTGAATCTAGTCTATGCTTCAACAAACAAGGCACACCAATTTCAGAAAGAAACAGTTCAAATAAGCAGGCACAATAATCCTTTAACCAAAAATTCCCAGCTCAGAAGGGCAGAATCTAGCCTCTCATCCTACAAGAGTGCAGACCACAAACCTTCTTAATGTAAAATAACTGGGCTGAAGCCCAAGTGCTTAAACTAAAAGGCTTAGAATAACAGTTACAATTTAATCAGGCTACTACCAAGTAGTAATGAATGCAGCAGAATAAATACAATTTAGTATGTTTAAGAATAGGCAAAAGCAAAATAAAGTGCAATTATTTATTTTTTTTTAGTAAAGTGCAAGGAGAGAAGGAGGAGCAGATGAAAAATTCAAGCTTAAGAACCTAACTGGGTTGGCCATCTCAAATGTCCTCTCTGTATTAAGTAGAGTGAACACCAGACTGGGAGGGGTGTCCCAGATCAAATTTACAGTTGGGGCAGGCAACTGCAAAGCCACCAACTATAACAGCACTACAAGAATAGGGTGGAAGGGAGGGGAAAAATAGTTTCAGGACAGATGAGAAACATAAAACAATGCCAAAAAATATATAAAATAATTCAGTCAGTCAAAAAAATAATTCAGTCAGGCAAAATTAAGACAATGCAGAACTCTGAAAGGTTAAAATGCCAAGAAATATACTTATCAATCAGTAATATATTTCCAGATTGTTTGAGAATCACACTTCAGCCAGAACACCAGGAGTTTTCAACAGTGTATGCAAGAATTTACAAACAGAAACTATTTTTAAATCTGCAAGTCTTGAAGCAATCAGATAACACAAAAGCTGCTAGACCAGTTTTATAAACTCCACCACAGCAATAGGGGGAAGCAGTTTCAGAACAGATGAGAAATATAAAACAATGCCAGAAAATATATAAAATAATTTAGTCAGGCAAAAAAATAATTCAGTCAGGCAAAATTAAGACAATGCAGAACTCTGAAAGGTTAAAATGCCAATAACTTTACTTATCAATCAGCAATATATTTCCAGATTGTTTGAGAATCACACTTCAGCCAGAAAAATACACTTGTTAACCAGCCAGTTTTCTGGTTAACAAATATATGTTATTTAGTAGCTAATTATAAAAAAAAATGTTTATGTACTGCTTTCACATGTAAAATGCAAATTGGTTACAGTGGGGATTGAACCAGTTTGCAAAGCATACACTCTAACCACTACACTATTGCAATACTGTTTATGCTGGATGTCTCTTGCTATTTAACTTCTTGTGTTGTTTAAGTTGGCCTAAGCTTAGCTAAACAACGGGCACACCCATGCGGCTATGGATAAACTTCATTGCATGTTTAAAAAAAAATGATCTGTTGTGTTATTTTATTTGTACTCTTCAGAATATCCATGCTAATGCTGAATCTGTTATTCTATCAACTTTTTGCTTTGTGAGATGATTATCTCTTTTGGTTTTGTCCACATTCCTTACTCTGACAGGTTGGGAGATATGCGTTATGTGCTTATGCTACATGTGTTATTCTAATAACATTTGTCTTGGTAGGGATGATTGTCCCTTATGGCTTTGACCAGATTTGTTATCCTAATGGGTTGGGGGTATTATGAGCGTTCTCATTAATTTTAAATTGCCACAAGGCAATTCCGGAGTGCAGGGGGCATGTATATTGTGAGATCTCTCCTCTCAGACACACCCCTTGTGCTCGTACATGGAACAGTGTCCATTTTACAGCATGGCAGCGCACCTTCATACATATACATGGGGAGCTGCCGTGCTGAACAGGAATGGTGCCCGCCATGTAGGAATAACTTATTCCTGCACGACTGCTTACTGAATCCCAGGGACAATCTAAACAAGTAAGGGCCTAGGGCAGAGCCTTGTGGGACACCCTGACTGTAACCAAGAATTTCACCTGTCCAGTTTCTGTATGATACTCACCATGTCCTATTTGTAAACCATGCAGCTATCAAGCTTATCAAGAATACATTGTTACGGGGGGTGTGGCTAAGATGTCAAGCAGTAAGCAGCATAAAAGCTTTGCTCTGCTTCTATTCAGTTTTTCTGACAGGATTATTCAATTATAAACTGAAGAAACTGACTGTAAAACAATCTTCAAGTGATAATAAACAATGTGAAGAGAATCTAGCAAGTAAATTCATTTTGAAGACACTATTTTGATTTTATCTTGCCAAAATTCATACAGTCAAGACTAACCATGAGTCATCTTAAAGTTTGCTGACAGGAAAATGAGATGGAGAAAGAACTGCAGTCGCTTGTAACTAGTTTACAGGACATTTCTGTAAAGATTGATAAACTGGACAGTAAAATGGACACCATAAAACAGGAAAATAAGAAGCAAATTGATTTGCTTAATGAAATTATAAACATTCTGATCACGTCACTACCACAGAAAACTCCTTGAATGATGTGGATGGCAGATTGAATGAAAATGAAACACAACTTGAATTTCTGCTGAAACAAAACACCACTCTCTTAGAAAAGTTTGATTGTCTTGAAAACAGATCCAGAAGGAATAATCTAAGAATTTTTGGTGTTCTGAAAAAGAAGAAGGAAATAGGAGGGTACATTTTCTAAACACCTGGCTCCCAAAAATCTTAAATTTTCCAGGGTCACTTTTCTTTGGGATAGAAAGGGTGCACAGATCCCTTTCAAACAATTCTTCAATAAAAAACCCAGCCACATTGATATCTAAAATTGTCAAGTTTATCTCCACACAAGATAAATATTTGTTTTTTAAAGCAGCTTGGAATAACTCTCCAATAATCTACATTGGTAAAATAATCAGATTTGATAATGACTATCCCCAGGATTTATCAAGTTCTGCATGATGCGCAGGAATAGTGCAAGAGCTGCTGTACGCAATATGGCCAACGAGCGATGCAGGAAGGAGCTCCCGGGACTTGCACGAGTGCTCCTACACTATTCCTGCATGGACACAGCTCCTGTATGCTAATTACCCCATTTGCAGGTGAAAAAACAAGCAAATGAGGTGAATTAGCGATCCAGGAAGCAGACAGGCATCTGTGCAGGAATACTGTAACCTACAGAAATTATTCGGCTACTAACCAAACACATTTCTGTAAATGACAGCTCCAAAAAAAGTATTATTCAATGTAGTAGGCATGCCAATGGCCAAATATATGATGACTGGCATGGCAAATATAAAAAATTTACTTTTATTTTTTTGGGCCAGTTTTGGCCGTTTAAGCATAGGGCAGCGGTGCGCAAATGGGATCGGCCCGAAAATAAGAGAAAAAGTTGGAAATAAGATTTTAAACCAAAATCAGCATTCTGCCATAATAGTCAATGGCATGCATAAGACAACAATACCATGGAATAGTGATTGCTAAGGGGGAAGGCTGAGTGTCAGCTTTGTAACCATGCATTAGCAGCCAGTTTTATGCAAATGACGGGACTGATACTGAATCACAGATTTCCTCTCACTGTTAGATTGCACCCAACCGTGTAGGTGCAGCAACACCATGGTATAAGCATAAGAGGTAGATGACCTCATAATGGAGAGTGTCAAGCATGCTGTAAGATTATTGGAGCTCTGTGGCCCGTGTTTGCCCTTAACTAAGCACAGCTAAGGAAGGGGTTGTGTCTGAGGCTGCCTAGTACTGTTTATGTTGCCTAAATGGGTGTGCACGCCATGCACCAGGTTTAAAAAAAAAAAGAAAACAGGAAATAGCAGCTCTGTTCACATCTGAGCACAGGGTATGCATGGTGCACCTCGGGGCTTAAACAGGAAGGCAATGGGTAGGGAAAACAGCAGTAGGAAGGTGATCAAGGAGAACTAACATAGCTGGCAGGTGAAATGTATCAGAATCAGCCAATTACACAGGCAGCAGCCCAGCCCAGCATACTACTATAAACTATGCAAACACCTTTCACTCTGCTTTTTCCCACAAACTCTTCACCACTGGTGTACACAGACAGGGAAATTTTACCTGACAAAACTAACAAAATCTTAGGGGCTGCCATTGCTCTCATACATTAATATGTAGAAGAGGCTGAGGGTGGTGAGGATAAGAATGCTGATGACCAACCCACAGTGAGGAGAAGGAGAAGACTGTACAGACCCAGGGTAACCTACCAGGGGCTACATGAGCTGAAGATAGTGGAGTGCTATAGGGTGGACAGGGACATCCTACAGGAAATTGTTGAGCTGTGCCGGCCACACCTCACACACTGAACCAACAGAGGGGAACCCATCCCAGTGGATACCAAGGTATGTGTAGGCTTAAGAATACTAGCCACAGGTACCTTCCAAAGGCCAACTGGGAATATCATGGGGTTCTTACAGGCTTCAGCATCCAGGGTACTCCACAAGTTCCTGGATGCCATATCAGCACATGACGGTAAGCACATATATTTCCTCAACACCTGTGAGGTGTTGACCAACAACGTGCATCTCTTCCACCAAATAGCAGGTAGTGGGTGCTATAGACTGCACGCACATACACATCAAAGCACCATCTGGCAAGTGGGGTAGGGTCTACATAAACCACAAGGGCTTCCCCTCCATCAACTGTCAGGCCATGTGCAATGCCCAGGGCATTATAATGAATGTGTGTGCTGGCAGCCCTGGAAGCTATCATGACTCCCACATCTGGCATATGACACAGCTGTACAAGAGATTTGCCAGTGGGGGCATCCCAAATGGCCACCTAGTGGGGGATGCTGGTTACACACTGGAGCCATGGCCAATGACACCTATCAGAAATGCACACACACCCGAACAAGAACTTCATAATGAGGCATGCGCACAAACCAGAATCATAATACAGCATGTGTTTGGGATGCTCAAGTCACTGTTCCAGTGTCTGGACATATCTGGTGGAGCCATGCAGTACTCTCCAGCTACATGTACACAAATTTTCATTGCATGTGTCATGCTACACAATATTATTCTGCAGAAACAGCTACAGCAAGAACAGCATGGGGCAGGGCCACACAGCCCCCCACCATTGCCAAGGCCAGCACAGGCACAGAGTGACTCAGAGGAGGAACAATCTAAGCCTGCCCATGTATGCAGAAAGATGCATGCCCAGTATGCCCAGGCTTTGGCAAAGAGGCAACGCATAGCACATACAGTGACATGGTAGGAACCCAGGGAATGACACCTCTCTTTGACTTGCACATACAGTAAAAGGGATGCCAAACATGATACTACCTGTGCTTTACCATGTATAGCGAGTGTACCATGTGCATCCGACATAGTCAGCCCTCCAGCACATTCCTCAATACTGGCACAGCCACAAGGTAAGTCACTCTTCCTATCAACTGCTGAATGGAGTAGTATGCTCTATTACTTGTATCTATGGTATGGATGTGAGCATGCAAGTGAATCGGGTGGCTGAATGGGATGGCAGCAGATAGTAGACACCTATATGGGCAGCATGAAATAGATAACAAATACTGGTGTCAATGTAGTAGGCAGTACTAGACAAGGTGACAAATCCCACTGGCAGAACATGTGGTGGGCCAAATGTGTGTCCATAGGACACACACGCATGTCTGTGAGGCTCACATACCCAACAACAGATTCAGCCAGCAGGACAGGTGTAGATGAACATAAGGAAAGGCTGTGCTAAGGCCTCCAATTAATGGCAATGGAGAACAGCCCCCCTCCAGACATACACAGACAGATGACAACAGGTCAGGCAGTTGTATGTTAGTTCTTAAGGGTAAGAAGTCTGAAACTGAAATGTAGGTCAATAAAACCTAAGATCCATACTCTACTGATATGCCTCTAGTCTGCATGATAGGTCAGAATACGAAACAAAATGGATGGAAGCCAACAGAATGCCTGAAATACCATTGCAGTCATAGCAAATGTTGACAGTTGTCAGGTGTGCCCCACACTACAATCCAGTGTAGAAATGCAGTAACATGTACATGTGGCTTTAATAACAGTGGAGCACAGACTACCTGAGCTGGCCCAATTTACAGGATAGATTGTTGCATGTGTACAATATGCAGGGCTCTGTGTGTTAGGTTGCTGTGTGCTGTATATTGTGTAGAAGTGATCAGCATGTAGGCATGGACTGTTGTGTCTTGGTGGCCTATGCCCAGTACTGTCAATGACAGGGCCTTGTTCTGACAACTGCAGTGCCAACCACAATGCATCCCAGCAAGACCTAATTCAGTGGACATCCAGACTCATTGTTCAGATGTCAATATTTGTCACCATCTGAAAGATGGCCATGCCATGAATGTGGGCCCAGACATACACACAGTACACAAGTGGAAGTATTCTAGACAGAGCACATAAAATGTAACTGTCAACTGCACACACATTTGGAATTGTACATACAGGTTAGCAGCACATTTGTTGTCTGTATAGTATGGAATACTGATGTAGTCTGTCCACAGACTACAAAAGGCACAGTTATGAAGTAATGAGAAACTGCCTATGTCCCCGCACAAGGCAGCATAAGGGGAATGTCCCAGGTATATCTGTGAGTCAGCTGCAAGAAGCTTCCATATCATACATATGCTCAGCTCACCCCACCATCAGCCACAGGTTTATCATAGGTCACATCCCTGCTGTTGGGAATGAGTACACTATGACCACCACTTCTGTATGGGAATACCCACAGAATGCAGCATGCTGAAGAAGTGTCCCATGCAGGTGTGTCCCTAGTAAGCAGCACCCTGCCAGCATCCAGAACAATGGATTAATATGGACAGGAACTATTGCCATTAACACCTTGCATACTTACCCTGTCACCCCAGAGGAATCCAGTGGCTCACAGCCTGGGACTGTAGGAGTGGCAGAATGCACTGGACTCCTACAGATGGCCTGCATCACTACCAAATGCCCTACAGACCTCTGTTAAAGGCTTGAGCCTCACCCATACTGCCAATGTAAGTTATCTCATGGGGTCCCAACTAACAACATAACACAGTTCACAGAACACAAATGCAAGGCCATGTCGACAAATCCTAGTAGCATGCCCACCATGTCCTACTGTGTGAACGGTGGGCCAACCCCCTGAATAACTCTGGGATGAAGAAACACCTATAGGGATACTTTGCGGATATCACTCGCATAATGTTAGGAAGAGGATAGAATAACAGAGTGGGGGTGTAGAAGCATGGACACCATGGAGTATGTGAAGTCTGAAACTCTGATGGGTGCCCATACTACCCCTGCCTGTAAACCAAGTAATAGGTGGTTACAAACTCGCTCATAAACCATAATGTGAAGGGGAACTGACCAGGTATATGAGCCCTGCCTCTGGGTAACCTGGGTGAATCTGTACTGGTGAGAGGTATGGCCACAGCAGGATATAGCCATTCTGTTATATCGATAGATGTACAAGTAGGGGATCCTCAGCCACCACAGTACCAAGGTGCTGGACCATTTACACAGACCCATCAGCAAATGTCTGCAGCTACCCCTCCAGAATGGCATGAATGCGCAAGAATATGTACGCTGCAGACCACAATACTGGACACAGCTTCATTCATCTTGTATATCCCAGGAAATAACTATGAGCAAATAAGTATATCTGTCAGTAGTTGATGACATAATACATCACAGTGTAAAACAGTACATATGTCTGAATATCTCTGCTAACACCAACCATGTAACACAAGCAGCACAGACACAATAGTTACATTATCCCGCTATTTTTTGCCCATTGTGTCTCCATATTGTCAACCTATCTACAGATATCCTGCAGAAACAGGTTGCTAGCTGTAGGTGTAGAACACAAAATCCTGCACTGGAGTACAACCTACATGGAATGGATTCACACACTCAATATAGAAGGTCATACCGGGCATTCTCCAACACTTAAGAGAAACGAAGCCCATGTCTGACAACAGCAGTGGAGTACACATACCTGTCAGTTACAGATGTCTGTGCACACACACCACATTGCACACCATTCATGCCTTGCACACACATTGGATAGGAATACTCACACATATCCAAGGCCAACACACTATAATAGGTCAAGCATACACACACAGAGATGCGGGGAACAGAGAGGCAGACAGTGACAAAGAGATTACCATCATGAGGCCTGTCCCACCCACCACACATCCAATTGGCCAATATCACATGATGTGTCGATGTCAATCACTATAGACATTTGCTTTTGGTAGCCCTCAGCCCTATAGTATCTGTGGTTCTTGTGATAACTGTGTAATATGATAGTACAAATCAGTATTCATCTAGCATTTGTATACCCATTCCTGTCAAATGTAAAGTCTTGTGTGACTGAGTGTTGTATCTGTGTTTCCAGAGGAATGATTTAAGGCCCATTCACACACACTGCACTTCCCATAGCCCATGTTAGCACTCATGCTGATGTCATTCACCTTGAAATACCCCTTTGGACAAGGGCAAGCCATATAAGCTCCACGGCACATGTGATAGCTGTGGAACGCTGTAGTGTAACACACTAGTTAGGTAGGAGTTGTAGTCCCAGACATGGCAACTGTGAAACTGTGTGTGTGTGTGTGTGTGTGTGTGTGTGTGTGTGTGTGTGTGTGTGTGTGTGTGTGTGTGTGTGTGTAGATTAATGATTTTGAGACCATTCGCAGTCACTACACCTCCCATTTCCCTTCTTTAGCAAGCCTGCTGATGTCAGTCATCCTGAAATACCCCTTTGAAGAAGGGACAGACTTATAAGCTCTGTGGTGCTTGAGATTACTGTGTAATGCTTTAGTGTAACATACTAGTAAGATAGGCATTCTAATCCCACACACAGCAACTGTGGAGCTGTGTATGTGTAGAAATTAATGGTTTTGAGGCAATTCACAGTCACTACACCTCCCATTATCCTACTTTAGCAAGCCTGCTGATGTCAGTCACCTTGAAATACCCCTTTGGACAAAAGACAGCCCTATAAGCTCCATGGTGCATGTAATAACTGTGTAATGATATAGTATAACATACTAGTTAGGTAGGAGTTCTAATGCCAGACATAGCAACTGCGAAGGTTTGTGTTTGTGTGTAGAGATTGATGATTTTGAGGCCATTCGTAGTCACTGCGCCTCCCATTTCCCTACTTTAGCAAGCCAGCTGATTTCAGTCACCTTGAAATACCCCTTTGGAGAACAGCCAGTCCTATAAGTTCCGTGGCATGTGCAATAACTTCATAATGCTGTGGTATAACATGCTAACTAGGTATGACTTCTAATCCCAGACATGGCAGCTGTGAAACTCTGTCTTTCTGTGTTTGTGTGTGTGTAGAGATTAACAATTATGAAGCCATTCACAGTCACTACTCCTCCCATTTCCCTACTTTAGCAAGCCTACTGATGTCAGTCACCTTGAAATACCCCTGTTGACAATGTCCATTCCTATAAGCTTTGTGGTGTGTGTCATACATGTGGACCAATGTAGTAGCAGTAACTACACAGATATGGGTTTGAATTTCATCTGTGGTAAGTGTTTGTGTGTGTACATATGTATGTGCATACCTCAAAGATTTTTACCCCGTTTACACCCTGTACACATCTCAGAGCCTGACTTTAGCAGTCCTGCAGATATCGTCCACCTTAGAAGTACCTGTTGCTAACACTAAATCATGTCAGGTCAGTGGTACATGTGGTAAGTGCGTAACCGTAAGTGTCCTTAAAGATTGTTAGATAGAGGTTTGACCCTCAACCCTGCCAAATGTAAATGTGTGTTTAGGGTAAAATAATTTTTGGGATCTCTCACGGACTACATCATCCAATGCCAGTATTTACAAGGGCTGGTGATGTTCCTCACCTTAGAAGTACCTTGGGACAACATCCATCCTGTAAGCTCTGTGGTACATGCGATAAATGCGGTACAGTGTAGTAGCAATACATAGCTAGGTAGAGGTTTGACTCTTAGTACTGGCAAGTGTGTGTGTGTGCATGTCTGTCATCAGTATCTTGTGTGGAGGTTGTTGTGATCCTGTAATAACAAGATGCATTGTGGGGTGGGTTTTGCTAAATTACTATATTGAGGACCTAGTATATGTCACAATGTCCACCTTACAAGGACAACAGATGTCAAACACCAGAGAGGCTGGTGTAGACAATCCATAGCCTTACATGTGACATTATGGATTGGTGAACAATATAGGTAACCCCTGTATTACTCAGAGAACACTCTCCACCTATGTCTCATACACAAACACACTTGTCTAGGCAACAACCACTATATTGGTAGTTCCCTGCATGTTACCTCACAGATAGTAACCATGGTGTGATTGCAGTGGACTACATGCCTGTTGACCACAACAGTGCCACTGACATCAGAAAGTACTGTGATGTGTTACAGCTCCTGACTGAGTGTGTGTTATCCAGCAAGTAAAAGGATATAGCACCCTGTTCCATCCCTACAGTAGGCAAATAAATGCTTACAGTGGTCCTTTTGCTATGTTCCCCACTGGATGCCTGCAACAACTGTAGAGTCTTCAAATGTAACCCACAAAAGGAATACCATGCCTTATACACATGCCTTGTATGGACAGACACCAGTAACACCACTGAATACCTGTATCATGCTGTCAATGTATGTGTAAGCACGACCTCAGTTCCATAGCCAGGTCTCCCCAAATGAGGTCAGGAATGCTACATCAGAAGATAACAATCTGTACACACAACATGCCCCAGAGACCTCAAGTACACTTCCACATGTCAAAGAACATGCATGTGGGATATGTGCACAACCCAGACACTGTCCATGTTATGGAATATAGATCACATACATGGGAAGCAGTGCACATCACTGGCCACCCACAATAGTAACCCAGATGAGTTGATGGTGAATACAATACCCACCTATGGGGGTCACTCAAGGGACTACACCCCTGAGCCACAGTGAATACCATTGTCATGTGTAATGCAGAAAATATAGAACCTGATCCACCACAGCTGGTACAAGCTTCTTTATTAAAACCACCACAAACAAATGTGCTTTCATAATCTCTATGACCGCTTCTTCAGACAACTGAATAACTTAAGCTCATTTATAAATGCTTACTAATCAACCATTAATTAATAACAATAAATACACCCTTCTACACTACCAATTAATTGATTATGTGTTATTATTAATGTGTATTGTTTCCATGGATTTTAATTGGTAATGAAGAAGAGTGTATTGATTGTTATAAATTAATGGTTGATGCGCGTGCAGTAACTGCATAACACTGTAATAGCAGTACATAGTCAGCTAGGGGGTTGAAACTCAGTACTGGCAAGTGTGTGTTTGTGTGTGTGTGTCATCAGTATTCTGTGTGGGTGTTGAGGTGATTGTCTAATGACAGGATCCATTGCAGTGTGGCTTTTGCTACATTATTATATTGAGGACCTATATGTCCCATTGTCCATATTACAAGGTCAACAGTTTTCAAACACTGTAGAAGTTGTTGTAGACAATCCTCAGCCATAAATGTGTGCAGCCATGTGCAATTACTATGTGACAGTATGGATTATTAAACAATATAGTCAACCGTTTCAATACTCAGATACCACTCTCCACCCATGGATCATACACAAACATGCTTGGCTCATACTCTCTTACTCCCTTTCTTTCTTACTTTGTCTCTGTCTCTGTCTCTGTCTCTGTCTCTCTCTCTCTCTGACTCTCTCTGTCTCTCTGTCTCTCTGTCTCTCTGTCTCTCTGTCTCTCCCTCTCTGGTAGATGTGGAAAAGTACATCTGTTTTACATAGGCAGCAGCTTGAGTTTTGTAAGTAATGCTCATGATCAGCTGATGGCCTGTGGACGAAATGCAGTCCTCCACTTGCTAATTGCATGTGGAACAACTGTGGTATCATTCCTATAGCCAACTGCATGGAAACACACTCGTATAACTAAGCACTTCATGTGGGTGTTGGCCTTTTTCCTTCACTGTGAGCAGGACTTCATGTGGTTGTTTGACAAACAGCATCACAGAGGGTAGGAAAGCAATCAAGGAGAACTAGCATAGCTGGCAGGTGGAATGTATCATAATCAGCCAATTACACATGTATCAGCACAGCATATGACTATTAACTACGCAAACACACTAAAGACTGTTTTTTCCCCACAAAATCTACACCACCAGTGTACACAGACAGGAATTTTTTAACTGGTAAAACTAACTAAAAATGTTAGAGGCTGCTGCTGCTTTACTCTATCAATATGTGCTAGAGACTGGAGGTGGTGAGGAGGAGAATGCTGACAACTGACACACAGTGATGAGAAGAGTGCACAGACCCAGGGTAACCTACCAGGGCATACATGAGCTGGAGATAGTGGAGTACTATAGGGTGGACAGGGACATTCTACAGCAAATCATTGAGCTGTGCTGACCATGCCCCACACCCAGAACTAATAGAGGGGACCCCATCCCAGTGGATACCAAGGTATGTCTAGGCTTAAAAATACTAGCCACATGTACCTTCCAAAGACCAACTGGGGATATCATGGGGGTCTCACAGGAATCAGCATCCAGGGTACTCCACCAGTTCCTGGATGCCATGTCACCACATGCCAATGAGCACATTTATTTCCCCACCATGCGTGAAATATTGACCAGAAGTTTGCGTCTCTTCCACCATATAGCAGAATACCCTGAGATAGTTGGTGCTATAGACTGCATCCACATCCACATCAAAGCACCACCTGGTGAGTGGGGTAGGGTCTACATAAAGCGCAAGGGTTTCCCCTCCATCAACTGCCAGGTCATGTGTGATCCCCAGGGCATTATCATGAATGTGTGTGCTGACAGCCCAGGAAGCTATCACAACTCCCACATTTGGTATTGCTCACAGCTCTATCAGTCGTTTGCCAGTGGGGGAATCCCATATGGCCATCTAGTGGGGGGATGCTGACTATGTACTGGAGCCATGGCTGATGACACCCATCAGAAATGCACACACACATCCGAACAAGAACAC
Organism: Protopterus annectens; assembly: GCF_019279795.1. Taxonomy (NCBI): domain Eukaryota; kingdom Metazoa; phylum Chordata; order Ceratodontiformes; family Protopteridae; genus Protopterus; species Protopterus annectens. The sequence goes on along the minus strand of NC_056741.1, from coordinate 1,540,796,387 downwards.
CATAAAGAAGCTCATGCACAACCCAGGATCATTGTAGAGCATGTGTTTGGGTTGCTCATGTCATGGTTCAGCTGCTTTGACATATTTGGTGGAGCCTTGCAGTACTGTCTAGCTACATGTACACAAATGTTCATAGTATGTGCCATGCCACACAATATGGTCATGTGGCAACAGCTACAGCAGGAACAGCATGGGGCAGGGCCACATAGCCCCCACCATTGCCAAGGCCAGCACAGGCACAGAGAGACTTGGAGGATGAATATCCTAAGCCTACTCCTATAGGCAGAAGGAGGTGTGCTTAGTATGCCCAGACCCTGGCAAAGACACAATGCATAGCACACACACTAACACTGTAGGGACCCAGGGACTGATACTGCTCTCTGACTTGCACATACAGTAAAAGAGATGCCAAACATGACACTACCTGTCTTTTACCATATATAGGGAGTGTACTATGTGCATCCAACATAGTCATTCCTCCAGCACCGTCCTCAATATTGATCCAGCAACAAGGTAAATCACCCTTCCTATCAATTACTGAACAGAGTAGTATGTTCTCATAGTTGTATGTATGTATGATATGGATGCAAGCATACAAGGGAATTGGGTGGCTGAATGGGATAGCAGCAGACAGCTATATGGGACAGCAAGAAATTCACAATAAATACTGGTGCCAACATAATAGGCAGCACTACAGAAGGTGACAACCCCCATCACAGTACATGTCATGGCCCAAATAACTGTTGGTGTCAATAGGTCACTCACATGGATGTCAATGAGGGTTAAAAACTCACCACTAGCCTCACCCAGCAGGACAGGTGTAGATGACCATAAAGAAAGGTTGGGCTAAGGCCCCCAAATGATGGCAATGGTGAACAGCCTCCCACCATACCTACACAGACATACTACAACGTGTCTGGCAGTTGTATTCTAGTTCTGAAGGGTGAGAAGTCTGAAACTGAAATGTATGCCATTAAGATCTAACATGTGTAGCCTACTGATATGCCTCCTTTCTGCATGATATGTCATAATACAATATGAAATGGAAGCCAACAGAGTAACCAATATACCAGTACAGTCATTACAAATGTTTAAAATCTGCAGGTGGCATCCCACATAGAAATGCAGTAACAGATGGCCGGCAGCACTCTCACATGGCCTACAGTCCTCTGGCAAAGACCCATGCCTCACCCATAGTGGCAATGTATGAAATGTCAGGGGGTCCCAACTAACAATCTAACAGAGTAAACAGAAAACAAATGCAAAGCCATGTTGCCAAATGCCAGTAGCATGCCTCCCCTTGTCCTACTGCAAGGACTGTGGAACAGGCCATAAATACTACTGGGATAAAGGCCCAACTACAGGGATACTTCTGAGATATTGCTTGCATAATGTTAGGAAGAAGAGAGAATAACAAGGGGGGGTGGAGAAGCATGGATGTCATGGAGTGTGTGAAATCTGAAACTCTAATGTCCACCCTTACTACTCCCTGACAGCAAACCCATGAATGAATAGCCACAAAAACTGCTTGTAAACCACAATGCGAAGGTAAACTGACCAGATATATGAGTCCTGCCTCTGGATAACCTGGGTGTATCTGTACAGCTGAGAGATATGGCCCCATCAGGATATGACCATTCCATGCAGTTGAGAAAAGCACAAGGAGGGGATCACCAGTCATCATACTAACAAGGTGCTGCACCATTTACACAGAACCAGCAGTCTATTGTCTGTAGCGACCCCTCCACAATGGCAGGTGTGTGCCAGAATGTGTAGTCTATATACCTCAGAATATTGGTTTCAGCTTCCTTCAGTCTGTATTTCCCTGCTAAATAACTATGAGCAAAGAATGATAATTGTCAGTAATTGATGACATGATACATCAAAGTGTAAAACAGTATATATGTCAGATCAGAAAATCTATGCTACAACCAAACATGTCACACAAGCAGCACAGACAGCATTAGTTACAATATCCCCTGTATGTTATGCCCATTGTGTCTCCATATTGGCAACATATCTACAGATATCCTGCAAAAACAATTTGCTAGGTGTAGCTGTAGCACACAAAACCCTGAACTGGAGTCCAACCCTCCCTGGAATGGATGCACGCACTCAATGTAGAAGGTAATACTGGGCATGCTCTTATGAAGCCCATGTTTCACAACACAGGTGACTATAGATATTGGTTATTCACAACTGTCTGTGCACACACACCAAATTGTAAACCATTGATACTTCACACACACACACACACACACACACACACACACACACACACACACACACACACACACACACACACACACACTGAATTAGAATACTCACACATATCTAAGGCCAACGTAATATAATATGTCAAACATACACACACAGAGACGGGGGAAAAGAAAGACAGACAGTGACAGAGAATCCCGTTATGAGGCCTTTCCCACCCAATACACATCCCATTGGCCTATATGACATGATGTTCTGATGTATTCACTGTAGAAATACCGCTGGTAAGCCCCCAGCCCTATAGTCTCAGTGGTACTTGTGATAACAGTGTGACACTACAATCCAAATAAGTATCCATCTAACAGTTGTAATATCAGTCCTGTCAAATGTTAAGCTGTGTGTGAGTGTATGTTTCTAGATAAATGTGATTGAGGCCATTCACACACACTAAACTTCCCTTACCCCTCTTTCAGCACTGTTGCTGATGTCACTCACCTTCAAAGATACCTTTGCACAGCTTTCAAACATGTAAGTTCTGTCGTGCTTGCAATAACTGTGTAATATTATAGTGTAGCAAACTAGTTAGGTAAAAGTTCTAATCCTGGTCCTGGCAACTGTGAAAATGTGCGATAGAGTGTTTATGTCATTGTAGACACTTGACTTTGTAGTCATTCACACTAACTACACTTCCCTTACCCCCTCCTTTAGCACTACTGTTGATGTCACTCATCTTCAAAGATACCTTTGGACAGCTCTCTAACATATAAGTTCCCTGGCACTTGGGATAACTGCGTAATACTATTGTGTAGCAAACTAATTAGGGAGGAATTTTAATCTTGGTCCTGGCAACTGTGAAAATGTGTAGTGAGAGAGTGTGTGTGTCTTTGTCGATACCTGATTTTGTGGTCATGCATACTTACTACACTTCTCTTACCCCTTCTTTAGCACTGCTGCTGATGTTACTCACCTTCAAAGATACCTTTGGACAGTTCTACAACATATAAGCTCTATGGCACTTGCAATTCCTGTGTGATACTATAGTGTAGCAAACTAGTTAGTTAGGAGTTTTAATCCTAGTTCTGGAAACTGTGAAAATGTATGTGTTTGTGTGAGAGAATGTGTATGTCTTTGTAGATACCTGATTTTGTAGTCATTCACACGTACTACACTTCCCTTATTCCTCCTTTAGCACGGCTGATGATGTCACTCATCTTCAAAGATACATTTTGACATCTCTTCAAAGTATAAGCTCTGTGGCCCTTGCAATAATTGTGTAATACTATAATGTAGCAAACTAGTTTGGTAGGAGTTCTAATCCTGGTATTAGCAGCTGTGAAAATGTGTGAGAGAGTGTGTGTGTTTTTGTAGACACCTGATTTTGTGGTCATTCACACTTACTACACTTCCCTTACAACTCCTTTAGCACTGCTGATGATGTCACTCACCTTCAAAGATACTGTTGGCTAGCTGTTTAACATATAAGTTTTGTGGAGCTTGCAATAATTGTGTAATACTATAGTGTAGCAAACTAGTTAGGTAGGAGCTCTAATCCTGGCCCCGACAATGGTGAAAATGTGTGTGTTTGTGTGAGAGAGTGTGTGTGTCTTTGTAGACACCTGCTTTTGTGGTCATTCACACTCACTACACTTCCTTTAGCACTGCTGCTGATGTCACTCACCTTAGAGGTATGTTTGGACAATGCTGTAATCTCTGTGGTACTTGTGATAAATGCAGAAGAATGTAGCAGCAATAACTACATTGATAGGGGCCTGAATCTTATTCCTGGCAAGTGTTTGTGTGCATGTACACACACACACACACACACATATATATATATATATATATATATATATATATATATATATATATATATAAATATATATATATATATATATTTATATATATATATATATATCTGTACCAGATTTTGGCCCCATTTACACCCAGTACACTTCTCACTTCCTGACTTTAGCCATCCTGCAGATATCATTCACCTTAGAAGTACCTGTTGGAAGTACCCTAAAGCATTTAAGGTCAGTGGTGTACCTGGTAAATGTATAACATAATGGTCTGAAAACATAGTTAGATAGATAGAGTTTTGAACCTCACTCCTGCAAATGTAAATGTGTATGTAGAGTAAAATATTGTGTGAAATCACTTACCCAATACATCACCCAATGCCCGTATTTTCAAGGGCTGGTGATGTTCCTCACCATAGAAGTACCTTGGAACAACATCCATCCTATAAGTTCCATGGTGCATGTGATAAATGTGTAAAACTGTAGTAGCAATACATAGGTAGGGGTTTGAAACTCAGTACTAGTAAGTGCATGTGTGTCATCAGTATTATGTGGGGGGTGCTGGTGTGATTGTATAATAACAGGATCCATTAGGGGTGGGTTTTGCTAAATTATTATACTGAGGACCTAGTATATGTCCCAATGTCCACATTACAAGGCCAACAGTTGTCAAACACCATAGAGGTTGGTGTAGACAATCCACAGCCCTAAATGCTTAGTGTCATGTGCAATGACTATGTGACAGTATGGATTAGTGAACAATATAGGCAACCCTTCTAATACTCAAAGACTACTCTTCGGCCATAAGGAAGCAACCACTATACTGGTAGTTCTCCTGCAAATTGCCTCACAGATAGTACCCAGAGTGTGATTGCAGTGGACTACATGCCTGTCAACCACAACAGTGCCACTGACATCAGAAAGTACTTTGATGTGTTACATCTCCTCCCTGAATGTGTGTTATCCAGCAAGTAAAAGGACATATCACCCGGTTCCATCCCCTCATTAGCCCAATCAATGTGTACAGTGGACCTTTTGTGATATACACCACTGGACACCTGCAACAACTGTAGAGGCTTCAAATGTACCCCACAAAGATAATACCAGGCCTTACACACATACCCTTTATGGACAGACTACTATAATTCTAATGAATCCCTGTACCATACTATGTAGGTGCAACCACTGCCTCAGTTACACAGCCATGTCTCACCAAACTTGGTCAGGAATGCTACATCAGAAGATCCCAGTCTGTCCACACAATATGCCCCAGATACCTCAAACACACGTCCACACTCCAAAGGACAGGCTTGTAGGATAGGTTCACAACACAGACACTGTGCATGGTATGGAATATAAATCACATACATGTGAAGTAATTCACATCACTGGCCATCCACAATAAACATCTGGATGAGTGGATGTGGAATGCAATACCCACCCCTGGGGATCACTCCAGTGAGTATAGTCATTAGCCACACTGGGGACTGTTTTCATGTGGCCTGATGCCAGGGTATTTCCTTGGGCTAGCCTTGTAGAGCCTTCATGGCCATTCACCGGCTGCACATCTATGAAACTATGAACCAATGGATCTCAGTCCTGCCAAGGGTATTTATGTGCGTGTGTCTGTGTGTGTGTGTGTGTGTGTGTGTGTGTGTGTGTGTGTGTGTGTGTGTGTGTGTGTGTGTGTGTGTATGTGTGTGTATAGTAATCTCAGTATGTTTGTTTGAAGAATACCCCCTGTGGGTGTGGTTATTAGAAAATGGAGGTGTGTCCAAACCACCACACTTACCATTCTCCACTCTGAAAGAGATGTTGTCAATCACCATAAACCTATATACAACCCTTAGCCCTATAATCTGCGAGGCATAGGCAATCATTGTTGTACAGACCTGTAAAATTCATGCAGACACAGTTGTACCTTGCCTATGTTATGGTTGATGTGTTACTGCACTGCCATAACCCTTGGTCTTGCTGCAGGGCCACATCCTGGTGACACACAGAGGCCTAGAACACAAACAGGATACAGCATATGAGAACACATTCAGTCAGCATCAAGAACAGCAATAATCCATCATGGCTTAAACTGTACACACACTCTGATGTATACCCCTTACAAATACCAGATGAAAGCATCCTATACAGCATTACCTACATACAATTTATTAAGTTCACCCTCTGCATCAGACCCATATTTGCATGTCCCTTCTTTGATGTTTTGTATGTCAGGGACCTGGCACAGGTTTCATCATATGCCCAGGGTGTTGTGTCATTTTGCCAGAGCCCTAGGCTTCACCATTTGGTTAACAGTATGAGTGTGTGTTTGGTGTATGGGAATGGCATGGCCAGTGCAGGTGTGGTGCATGTGTGTGGAGGTGAGTTTATTGTGTGTGTGTGTGTGTGTGTGTGTGTGTGTGTGTGTGTGTGTGTGTGTGTGTGTGTGTGTGTGTGTGTTTGTACACAGAGACACGTCATGTGGCTGCCCTACACTGATGTTTTCTGGACAGCTGTGACCCATAAATGGTAGGGTGTGCATTTCACTGCCTCCGGCCACAGACACAGGAACTGAATCTGCTAAGGGTATCACGGGCACCACCACTGACAAGGCCAGAGATAGTACTGCCCCCTGATGGTGATTTATGTCTGCTGGATCCATGACCCTGTTGGGACCATCCAGGACCATGTGTCCATAGCCTGCCGCATCTTGGTGTGGACATCACACCACCCTCACTAGTGCTGGTGTTACTGCCCATACAGGAGCATGATGGTGCATGGCCACATGCACAGCCAGATGAGCATGGTTCTGAGCTACCTTCACATGGCCGCTGCCTCCTGTCTGCCATATGTGCACATATACTCCATGGTGGAGGAGTCTCATGACCTGATCCCACCGTCTATCTGCAATCTCATTGCCCTCATGTATGGCTGCAATGAGTTTGCTAAAATTGCCTTGGGCACCAGGGAGATGTTCTTCCACCAGCCTGTGCACTTATCTGGTGTTAAGTTCATTACATGCCTGTGCATCCATTACAGACTGAAATGTGCACCTGGTTACTACAGCAGTGGCACTTCCAACATGGGCTGGACAGGCAGCCATTCTCCTCCGAGCACCCCTGCCTGTCTGTGTGGGATGTCGCCAGTACTTTTACTATGGCCAGTGCCTGGGCTCTCACTTACCATAGTCACCACACTTGCAAGTTCTGTGCCAGCACCCAGCTGCCCTTCTATTATGGCCACTGGTGATGAGGAATAGGTGGGCATTGTGACTGTGTGTGGGGATGGGGTTGATATACGTGGGATGCCAACCAATGACACAGCTGCAGCCTCTAACAACATCATGGTCAGAGTTGCCAAATAAAGTAATGTCACTTACCTAGTGGGAGGGACTGCAACCACCATGGCCACCTGTGAGAAAAAGACAACATATGTACATTACTATCGGCACTCTAAAGTTTGGTGGCACACTCACTCACACTCTCACACTCACTCACACTCTCACACTCACTCACACTCTCACACTCTCTCACTCTCTCACACTCACTCACACTCTCTCACACTCTCACACTCTCTCACACTCTCTCACACTCTCTCAAACTCTCACACTCACACTCTCACACTCACACACTCTCAAACACTCTCACACTCTCACACACTCTCAGACTCACTCACACTTTTATACTCTCACATTCTAACACACACGCACACAGACACACACACACACACACACACACACACACACACACACACACACACACACACACACACACATGAGAGGTGTCCCAGAGGCATTCCACAGACCTCACATTAGTCAACAGATGACAGTCATGACACACACTCAGACCAAAACAGACATACTCTGGACCAGTCCTCAACATCATGCAGTGCATACCTTTCAACTTACTGTAACTACAAATGTACACCACTTGGATATGTGAGTGTTTTTATTTGATGGTGAGCCTTCACCTACAACACACTGCACCCATTTAAACATTACTGCTGTTCATCTGTATAGTACTGTGGCCAAACCTACAGAACATACCTACCAACTGTACAGAGTTTCCAGGAATACCTACATATGTTGTTCATTTTTCCTGTCTGCTGCTCATATCTCTTATGTGTGTTTGATACATTACTGGTTGGTCCAGTGGATTGGTGACCCTACTTAATGTCATACTGTGATATGAAGATGGCATAACTTGCAGTACATGTATGTGAAAACAAGGACGGTTACTGAAACAACTTCCCAAGCTTACAGTGGATATAGTAAATGTGCAAACTCTTCTTAACATGCAATGATTTTGTGACAGATCACATGAGACACCAGTGATATTGCTATAACATTTCCACCATTTCATATGACATATAACCTGTGCATTCCAATTGAAGAACATACACATCAGGTAGGGTTCACATATCATACATGATATAACTACAATAGCTGAGTTGCATAGGGGTGCACACCTGTAAACTGATACTTTGGTAAAGCACCTGTTCATCTCATCGCAGCATTCAGTACTCTTGAGAAGGTGTGTATCAGCATGGCACAGCTTGACATGGCAATGTGTGAACAGTCTTCCTTGTCAAACACCTCCAAATCTGTCAGATTGCAAAGCCATCACCTGTGCACAGCGCTCGTCAGTTCACCGCACAGATTGTGTATTGTATTTAGGTGTGGACTCAGGCTTGGCCACTGCAGACTGTTGACTGTGTTCTTGTGAATCCATACTTTTGCCCAGTGGATGTAAGGTGTGAGCCATTGATGTGTGCAATGTTAAAATACCTCCCCAAACACAGTTGTGTGGCAGACACCAGAAGAATTATAGCCATAAGGGACTGGTGTTTGAAACTGGTCATAATACACTCCAAATCAGCTACAGCCCTAGTTCAAAGTTGTGATCAGCAAACCAAAAGCAGGACACTGCCATCAGCATGCTTCACTGTGTGGGTAGTGTGCTTCTGCTGTTGTGCAGTGGTTTTATATGGCCAAAATATCATGACCAAATTGTGGACTTGGTCTCATAACAACTTAACACATTTACACACATGCTTTTTGAAAAGCTGATGTATTGTTGTCCAGAAGTTACCCAGGACTGGATGTTGTTTGTTGTGAAGAACAGCTGCCATCTTCCAAAGACACAATATAGCCAAGACACAGTACTTGCCAGAGATGTCTGTCACTGCTTTGGTGTTGCTGTATGGCTCCTGGCAGCCTCCCTGGACATTGTTGGCATTGTATCCTCCACATACATATAGGGATGTCCACTTCTTCACAATGCCACTGTTGCAGCATATCTGGAACACCTTTTGATGACTATCTGCACTGTGTTCCATGGCATATGCAATGCTGTGGGTATGTTTCTGTAGCCTTCTGCAGGCTGATACCTTTCCAACATGTGATCCCTTTGCAGCATGTTAAGCTGTATGTGAACCCTGGCTTTTGCTGTAGCAGGCAACTGTGGGTCTGTGTTAGGATATCCTTGGTATGTGAGCTGAGTGTTATTTGCAGTTAATCCAAGAGTCTGTAATTGATGGCAGGTGTGTTTCCAGTATGATGTACTGCTGTGATTTTGTCACATGGTACTGCATCACAGTATGAGCATCATCCTGTGCACACATATGTGTCTAGTTTCTTGGACAATTTCCATGTCACATACTTCTTCCACTAACAGATTTGTTTGTTTGTCAATTGCATTGTGCAGATTATAGGTCACAGGACAGGTTGGATATATGTTCGGTCTTCTGTATTGTGCTCACATTGTCATATATCATAAATACCTGGCATTCTAACAGGTGGGTACAGCTTTCATATGCACTGTATAACAGCAATTTCTACAATATGTCCCTACTCCTGGCCCTTTGTCCCCGCATTTTGCCAATCTTTATCCAGATGTCCTGCAATGACAGGTTTGTGAGGCAGGTATGCTACTGCTATATGACATCGCATGCAAATAGGCCCATGTGATATCCACTGTGATATTAGTGAACCCCACTACAAATGATCATGCAGATATTGCCAGATGGCTGTCTGTGACACCTTAACATGCCTGGGGTACTAGTGAGCCAAAACAGTAAAATCATACTCACCAGCTTCAGGCTGCTGTATCTCATGTAGAGTTGAGGAACCTAGGTAGTAGGGAGGGAGAGGTATTGTTAGCTGATTCACAATATGCAATGGTCCACAGTTAATGCTACATTTATGCACAGGTACAGTATAAACTATGATATTAAACAATTTGCTGTCCTTCACCATAGATGTGCACTTGTGTGCATAACTAAACCCCACCAACTGGTTTTATTAATTTATCTATTTCACAGTTTGTTTACCAGAATAGCCCATTGGTTCAAGAAGAGCCTGCTTTCAATGGAGTCCCATGGAGAAAATCTCCATGAACTGTTGAAGACAATACATTTACTGTTATGCAATAATATTGAGGAACGATGGTATTACATAACATTATACAAAATCTACAACTGTAGTGAAAATATGGTTACAAATTAAAAGGTAAAATTACACACATATATAAGTCAATTAGAATAAGAAAACCTCATTGGTGCATATTTCTGTTACATTTGTTAGAATGTGAAATAACACAGGGTTGACACTACAGTTTTACATGAAATCTTTGCATAGTTAAAGTAGGATGGATGATGAGAGGTGAAATTGTTGAATCTAAGAAGGGTGGGACAATAACAAAAAAGAAAACAAAGTAGAGCAATAGTAGGAGTAAATGAGACAAATGAAGATGGTGGTAGTCAGAGAAGCTCAGTATGATGAAGAGAAGAGAGAAGTAAAGGAGTGTGAGAAATGGGAAAAACAGGCAAGTCATGTGTGATGAGAGCAGGAACATTCCCAGAGGCTTTTGAGATGGGAATGAAGCAAGTTCTTAAAGGTAGAGTTGTTGTCTGTAGTACCAATAAGAAGTGCCAGGGATTTTCAGAGGTGAGCTAGGGAAAAGGATAGTAGGTGTCTGCCTGGAGGATGGGCAGGCTTGTGCAGTTAATGAAAGTTCTGGTTATTGGATCTTAGAAGTATGTTGGGTATCTGCATTTTGAAGGAGGATGCAAGGAAGGGGTAGATGGAGGGATTGCAGATGAGTTTATTGGCATGAGTAAGTTGAATGTAGGTAAGATGGTTGTGAACTTCAAGCAAATTAAGTTTGTGTAGGGCATTGCAGTGGTGGTATTTGGATTTATAACTGGTAGCAAACTTAGACATTTTCTGATAACAGGAGAATTGCTTTGCTTTTAGAGAAGACTGAATGTTGGTCAGAAGTGGGGCATCGTATAGAAGACAATAAATGTGGAAGGTGTTAGACGGTACCATTTTAGTAGTGAGAGTGATATAGTGGCTATGGTGGTAGTATTTTTCCCTGACATATCCATCTCAAGACTATAGAACACAGTTGTAATGCAATCTCAGTACATTGAAGTACACCTTTGGCTTACCTGGATGCTCCTCGCCTGTTCCCTGGGTGCCACCCACCTCCACAACTGAACGTTCTTGTGTAGATCTTCTTGTGGGGATATAAGGTTGGTTAGGAGCTCCTCCACTGCCATAAGGGGGGGGGGCTGTGCAGCTGCCCCCCCCCCCACCAGTAGTGGAATGGACCCTCGCTCCAGCAGGAGTCCGTTGCCGGGCATGCCAAATCAAGTCACTTGCTGTATGACGTACCTGATCCTACATGCGGCCAAGGTGGCCCATGTTGTTCACAGTTTGGCCAATTTCAGTCCACAGTGCAGTCTGCTCCTGCTGGTTTTGGCAACCCCGAACAAAAAGGATGGTATAGTTCTGCAGAATGACCTCAGTTATTGCCCAATTCTCCTGGTCATTGTAGTCCAGCTGCCTTGGCATAGCACCTGGAAGACATAAACAGGGAAACACATCACAGGACCTCAGGCATTGCACAGACTTCTTTACAGAGACAGCACATGACTAATTGTCAACAGTGTACACTATATACAAACACATGAGATGCAGCACTGTATGAACATGCATTGTACTCCTGGTCCTGTTGTGTCATATTCCCCCCTAGGAGGGGAAGTACATTTCATAAACCACCATTCACATTTGTGTAGAAGTGTGACAGTGTCTGTGTTTCTTGAGATGGGCTGTCAAAGCTGCTCTGGTTTGGCTTGCATACAGTATGTAATGGAGCTGGAAGCATATGTCTTGAGTTCATGTAGGATGCAGACTGGAATGTTATCAGTCCCCAAGGTGATTTGCTATTTTTACATTTAAGTGGGCGATTTGCACCTAATCCATCATGATGAGGGTAGTGGTGCATGTGGTGTGCATATCCACCTATACTGATGTTGAGCCAGGGTGGTGATGTTTGGCTTAAACATGTCTGCAGCAGGTTGGCTGTAGTGATGGTGTGTGTTTATGTGCTATGATTGACCACCATTACAGGGTGGTTTGGGTTGTTGCCTATGAAACCCAAATATGTGAAGATGACCTTCTGTTTGCCCTCAGTGGATGTGTCCAGTTTATACTCATAGTCAGCCTTACAGTAATCCACCTGTGACCTACTATGGTCATATTTATAAAAGGAAGCGTACCAGGACCAGGACAAATCCAAAAGTAATATAGTATGCAAAAGTCAAAAATGTCCAGTAGGCTGAAGTTGTACAAATATATAAATACTTTAATAAAATAAATAAAATCAGGTAAGCACTTTTGCAATGTGTTTGCTTCTTCAGACCATAAAATACACATTCAAACAAACCTTTTAAAAACAACCATTTGACCAATCATAATAAAAAAAATAGTCATGTGATATAATCAGTGATTCAGACCTCTTCTTTTTAAAGCAGGTTTTAGAGATAGCACTGTTTAGTCTTGGAGACACATCTGCTCTAAAATCTAGATTCCATTTCAGCTCCAAAAATTTAGTTTCATTACTGACATCACCTTCTCTGATATGAGTATTAAATTGCTGCAAGACCAAAAACTTAAATTTGTGAGTGTCATCAAAATGTAACGTATGCTTAGCTAGTGCATTAGTAGATTTTCCATTCCTTATATCACCAACATACTGCAGTATGCGCTCCCTAAGGGTAAGATTTGTCTTTCCTATGTAGAACATTTCACATGTTATGCATTGTGCCAAATAAACAAGATTACCACTGTTGCAGTCTGCATAAAAATGAAAACTGATTTCTTTAAAGGTCCTGAGATGAATAATAGAGGTAGTCGACCAAATAAATCTACATGCCTTACAAGACCTACAAGCATAAGTGCCTTGATGTTCAGATTGTGACCTAGAAGGCCTAGATTGTTTATAACATTGGCGTTGTTTTAAAGTTTTATTATTCCTAAAGACAAACTGTGGAGTATCACCAATAACTTTGCTTATATTATCATCCGTCATTAACATTGGCCAATTCTTTTTCATAATGTCACATACAAAGTCAATATTGCTGGAGTAAGTCAGAACCATTCTGTTTGTATCAGACTTATTGGTTAGCTGTGAACTAATATGTTGTGTCTCAGATTTCTTAGAAAAATAAGAGATAACTCCTTTCATATTAACTTCTTCTATGGCCTGCTCCATTACTCTTATACTATATCCCCTTTGCAGTATTTCCAATGCATAAAGTGTCTAAAGCTTTGTTCAAAGATGAGGCATCAGTATGTAAATGCATTAGTCTAAAAACTTGGTTCTTAACCACATTTCTAGCAATGTGTCGGGGATGCATGCTCGTATTATGTAAATTATTTTTCTTGCAGGGTTTCCTGTACATACTAGTTGATAAGGTGCCTAGATCATTAATATTAACCATTATGTCCAAAATTCAATGCATGTCACAGAGCTGTGCATAGTAAAACTATGATAGGAAGCCGTGTTCTGTAAATAATCAACAAACTGATCTAAAACATGGGAGGGCCCTTGCTAAACAAAGAAGATGTCATCTACAAAACATCTGTAGAACTTCACATAATTACAAAATAAAATGTTAGAAAAAAACAGACTGTTTCTCCCCTCCCACTGAGCAAGAACTAGGTTGACATATGACTTAGCACACACTGTTCCCATAGCTACCCCTAATTTCTGCAAAAAATAGTCAGTTTCAAATGTAAAGATGTTATTTTCCAAGATCATCTGTAGTAATGCACAAATAAGTTCTATCTTAGAATTCATAAATGTCATCTCAAATACAAGGAACATCCTGATATTGTCAACCACTAAATAATCAGGGATTACTGAGAATAAAGAGTTTACATCTAGAGTTACAAGAATAACACCTTCCAAGCTATTAGACTTATTGGTCCATTCAAACAAATCCTGAAGGAATTGTTTAGAGTCCTTCAGGATACTTACAACCAAGTCTAGAGGCTGCTTCAACTGCTTTTCCACATAAATTGATAGTAGTTCTGTCAGCCACCCTCTCCCTGACACAATCGGTCAAAGGGGTGGGTTAGCTGCATCTTTATGAACCTTCGGCAAGCCATATATCGTAGGTATCAAGGGATGGTCTACTGTAAAATAAGTGTATAAATCATAATCTATCTGGCCAGTCATTAAAAGGTCATATAAATAGAAATTAGCTCTATTAATAATACCATTAATTTGATATTTCTGTAATTTTAAATATACACCTTCATCTGTTAATATAGCCATCATTTTATCAGTATAGTCACTCTTGTCCAGCAAAACAATCCTACCTCCTTTATCAGCTGGCCTGATGCTTAGCTGTTACATCTTAGTTCACGCAGTGCTGTTGTTTCATTAATTGTTAGATTGTAAAATTCAGTCTCATAGCTCCTAGACATATAGGCAGCTCTTAAGTCTTTCTCACACATATTAATAAATGCTTCTACAGCTGGAGAAAACTTTGGTGTGAACACATTAGGCTATACATTAAACATTTCTTTCCCTTCTGGGAAAGTCACCCCCAACATTAATTTCCTAGCAAACATTCGTAAATCCAACAGTACATCCTTTAAATTAATAGTAATTGCTGGAATGAATGAAAGCCCCTTATTAAGGACTGCAGTTTGTACTGATGTAAGTGGGTAGGAGGATAAGTTAAAAATTAAATTACTGGCTACCTTTTCAATGAATTCAGTCTCTTCCATTTGGTCGGCATATCTGGTCTCATGTTCTGTCTCCCTTGCCTGCTGTGTGAGCGCCCTTTTCTTTTTTCTTGTCTTATTGGGAGTGCTTTCTCTAAACAAACGTGGTCTTTAATTAAAACATTGTCATTAAGAATAGTATTGGTCATACAGTCAGGGCCTTGCCCTCCATAATCCTTAGGTCTCACTACCGGCTCAGCTTGAGTGTTTATCGTACATTCACTAGAACGAGCAGTTGTAGAAGGGTATGGCTGCACTATCTCTGCAGTTAATGGACTTATTTCATGTTGCATCACTTGAGAGGCTGCTGTATTTGCATCTATGGTTGAATCAAAGCCTCTGCTACTGCTGGCATCCGTCCTATCATGCCCTCCTGATAGAACCAAGCCTATCTGATGTGACACATTCACTGTGGGCGGATCAAAAACCTCAGAATTGCTCTTTTTGCTCCTCATTGATATATTATTTCTGGGTCAGGAGAACACATTGCCGTTTAGAAAGTCCATGACATCTCTTTGTCATTTTTTATGTTTGTCACTCTGTAATTTCTACTCGTAGAGCGATACATTTCAAAGCACTTCATCCAAAAGTTTAGTGTACATATCAGCCTTATAGGCATCACTAATAGAAACAATTTCTAATGACTGGCCAGATAGATTATGATTTATACACTTATTTTACAGTAAACCATCCCTTGATACCTACGATATATGGCTTACTGAAGGTTTATAAAAAATACATCTAACCCACCCCTTTGACCGATTGTGTCAGGGAGAGGGTGGCTGACAAAACCACTATCAATGTATGTGGAAAAACAGTTGAAGCAGCCCTTAGACTTTCTTGTAAGTATCCTGAAGGACTCTAAACAATTCCTTCAGGATTTGTTTGAATGGTCTAATAGGTCTAATAACTTGGAAGGTGTTATTCTTATAACTCTAGATGCAAACACTTTGTTCACAGTCATCCTCGATGATTTAGAAGTTGACAATATCAGGATGTTCCTTGTATCTGAGATGACATTTATGAATACTAAGATAGGACTTACTTGTGCTTTACTACAGATGATCTTGGAAAATAATATCTTTACATTGAAACTGACTTTTTTGCCGAAATTAGGGGTGGCTATGGGAACAGCATGTGCTAACTCATATGTCAAGCTAGTTCTTGCTCAGTGAGAGAAACAGTCTGTTTTTTCTAACATTTTATTTTGTAATTATGTGAAGTTCTACAGACGTTTTGTAGATGACATCTTCTTTGTTTGGCAAGGGCCTTCCCATATTTGAGATCAATTTGTTGATTATCTGCATAACACTACTTCCTATCTTAGTTTTACTATGCACAGCTCTGTGACATGCATTGAATTTTTAGACATAATGGTTAATATTAATGATCTAGGCACCTTATCAGCTAGTATGTCCAGGAAACCCTGCAAGAAAAATAATATTTTACATAATACGAGCATGCATCAATGACACATTGCTAGAAATGTGGTTAATAACCAAGTTTTTACACTAATGCATTTACATACTGATGCCTCCTCTTTGAACAGAGCTTTAGACACTTTACGCATTGAACTACTGCAAAGGGGATATAGTATAGGAGTAATAGAGCTGGCCATAGAAAAGGTTAATATGAAGGAGTTATCTCTTATTTTTCTAAGAAATCTGAGACACAACATACTAGTCCACAGCTAACCAATAAGTCTGATAGAAACAGAATGGTTCTGACTTACTCCAGCAATATTAACTTTGTATGTGACATTATGAAAAAGAATTGGCCAATTTTAATGACGGATGATAATATAAGCAAAGTTATTGGTGATACTCCACAGCTTGACTTAAGGAATAATAAAACTTTAAAACAACTCCTATGTTACTAACAATCTAGGCCTTCTAGGACACAATCTGAATGTCAAGGCACTTATGCCTGTAGGTCTTGTAAGGCATGTAGATTTATTTGGTCGACTACCTCTTTTATTAATCCTCGGACCTTTAAAGAAATCAGTTTTCATTTTTATGCAGACTGTAACAGTGGTATTCTTGTTTATATGGCACAATGGATAACATGTGAAATGTTCTGCATAGGAAAGACAAATCATACCTTTAGGGAGCGCATACTGAAGCATGTTGGTGATATAAGGAATGGAAAATATATTAATGCACTAGTTAAGCATGTGTTAGATTTTGATGACACTTACAAATTTAAGTTTTTGGTCTTGCAGCAATTTAATACTCATATCAGAGAAGGTGATGTCAGTAATGAAACTGAATTTTTGGAGCTGAAATGGATCCTAGATTATATAGCAGATGTGTCTTCAGGACTAAACAGTGCTATCTCTTTAAAACCTGCTTTAAAAAGAAGAGGTCTGAATCACTAATTATATCACAACTATTTTTTTATTATGATTGGTCAAATGTTTTTTTTTTTTAAATGGTTTGTTTGAATGTGTGTTTTATGATCTGAAGAAGCGAATATATTGCAGAAACACTTACCTGATTTTATTTATTTTATTAAAAGTATTTATATATTTGTACAACTTCAGCCTACTGGACATCTTTGACTTTTACCTACTATAGTCATCCAGACAAAGGGTCACATGCTGGCCAGTTGGTGCCTGCTCTTACTGTCCCCTCTACAGCCAATATACCATCCCATGATATGCTTTGTGCACTACTGCTGTCCAGCAAAGGGGTTAACTCTACTTTGGCTGAGACAAGTTGTACAAGTTAGGTATTGCTGAAGCCATCCAGCTATGTGGGTTGTCATATCAATGTTTGTAGTAGGCATGGACACAAGGTCATAACACAGATGGACACCTCTCTGTTTCATACATGATACTGCTGCTTATGGCAGTACCCATGTCTGTGTCAGGGCAATGCAACAACCATTAGCAATGGAAGTGTAACTCTGTTGGATGCACACACATTAACATTAGACATGTGTATATGTACAGCTCAGTTACATGCTGTTTTGCATCCCATGTCAGGTGTTATGAGGCAGCCAGGTACACCTACCCATACGTGCATACAGCCACGCAGGTAATAACTGCTATACATTTCTGTTCTGTGTCAGTATGGCACACTGTCATAACACTTTTGTTGCTCAGTCATTCCTGTCAACCTGGTAGGGAGCAACTTGTGGAGGATGCCATAAATACATGGAGGGCTATGGACCAGCATTAGTGACACTGTCTTCACATTGCTGTAACATGTACATCATTTGATATTTGGGTAGCCTTTGCATTCACACTCATACCCTGGAGGATGAATAATGGTGGTGTGCACAGCTGTAGTAACTGCAGAGGGATAACATTGATCAGTCACAGCATGAAGTAATGGTAAAGGGTGGTGGAAGCTAGGTTAAGAAGGGAGGTGAGGATTACTGATCAGCAGTATGGTTTCATGTCAGGAAAGATCAGTACAGATGTGATGTTTACTATGAAAGTGTTGATGGAGACATACAGACGAGGTCAGAAGTAGCTGGATTGTGTCTTTGTGGACTTGAAGACAGCATTTGACAGGATTCCTAGAGGGGAGTTGTGGCATTGTATGAGGAGGTCAGGAGTGGCAGAGAAATCTATAAGAATGCTACAGAATATGTACAAGGCTACTGTGACAGCAATGAGTTCTGGTTTGGGAGTGACAGGTGCATTTAAGGTGGAGGTGGAAGAACATCAGGGAGAATCTGTGAGTCCTTTTTCATGTGCAGTGGTGATAGACAGTTTGACAGACATGATCAGATAGGGGTCCCTTTTGACTGTGCTGTTTGCAGATGACATTGTGTTCTGTAGTGAGAGTAGAGAACAGGTTGAGGAGACCCTGGAGAGGCTGACTTGTGGTCTAGAAAAGGGAGGAATGTTGGTCAGCAGGACTAAGACAGGATATATGTGTGTAAATAGAAGGGAGGCTGGAGGAATGGTGAGAATTCCGGGAGTACAGTTTGCGAAGGTGGATAAATTTAAATACTTGAGAACAACAGTTCAGAGTAATGAGGACTGTGGGGGAGAGGTAAAGAAGAGAGTGCAGGCAGGATGCAGGTGGTGGAGTGGAGTGTCAGGTGTGATTTCTGACAGACAAGTACCATTAAGTGTAACAGTGAAGGTCAACAAGAGGGTGGGAATCCCAGCTGTTTTATATGGGTTGTAGACAGTGGCATTGAAAAATAAGACAGGAGTCAGAGGTGGATGTGGCAGAGTTTATGACATTAAGATTTTCACTAGAATAGGAACATGTATGTTAGGTGGTCAGCCCAGGTTGGATGCCTCGGGCCAAAGGTAGAGAGTGGCAGGATTGCATTTGTTTGGACATGTGATGAGTAGGTATGCTGAGTATATTTGTGAAAGTATGAGGCTGCTGGGTAAGAAGAAAAGGGGAAGGCCTGAGATAAGGTGTATGTATGTGTTGATAGTGGACATACAGCTGGTTGGTGTGAAAGAGCAAGATGCAGAGGGGTGGAAGACATGGAGTCAGATAATCTGCTATGGCGACCCCTAATGGGAACAGCCAAATGAAATGTAAGGAGATGTTATATTGTCAGTGTTCACAGGTTGCCAATTCTTTGCCATACATAACACAACTGTTTTAGTACATAACTACAAAGATGAGGCACAGATATGGTCAGTGTGTATAACACCGGATAGTTGAATAGTATGAGCTCATTATATCATATGCAGTTCAGCATACACAGCTGCAACAGTATTTCACTATGCAAATACCCTGTACAGGTCCCTCACATTTCTGATACAGACATGTATATCATACTAGTACTCACATTTAACATATGGATATATGCAACATCCCAGTAGCTGGCCTAGGAGTGTCACAGTCAGAATTGTTCAAACCACACTCCAGTAGTAGTCATATGTGACTTACTCAGGGGTGTGAGCTGTGTTCTGTGTCACTACAGACAGACACAGATGTTATGGCCATAGGTTCTGATCAGCAGTATATCAGTACAGCAAGTGTTGAGAAATATTTGTTGAACTTCCTAGTTACCTCTTCTACATACCCCCTACTACATTCCATTGCATGATTACTTGTTTCACATACCTTTTTTTGCCTGTTTCAGTTGCTGTATTTTACAGGCACACAGGTGTGTCTCACATATTTTTTTTTTTTGCACTCTGCTTGAGATGGTCTTGCTTTTTGTTTATTTTCTTTCTTTCTTTCTTTCTTTCTTTCTTTCTTTCTTTCTTTCTTTCTTTCTTTCTTTCTTTCTTTTTTTCTTTCTCTCTCTCTCTCTGGTAGATGTAGAAAAATACATCTGTTTTGCATAGGCAGCAGCTTGACCTTTGTAGGTAATGCTCATGATCAGCTGATGGCCTGTGCACAAATTGGAGTTCCCCCACTTGCTAATTGTGGTATAATTCCTATAGCCAATTGCATGGAAACACACTCCTATAACTAAGCACTTCATGTGGGTGTTGGCCCTTTTCCTTCACTGTGAGCAGGATGTCATGTGGGTGTCTGACAAACAGCATCACAGAGGGTAGTTGGAAATACCTCTTACAACAAACACTGTAGAGACAGCCCAAAAAACTGGAGGAGGATGTTCCAGACATGGGGACAGAATGTAAATATTGCTATTATACATTTGAAGTAATGTTAGTGTAACTGGGTTTGTGTGGATATGGCTGTTCTGCATGATATAAAATCTGCCATGACAGTGTTATGTGGTTGAGAAAACTCTCATCTGTAGGGCTATCTGCAGACTGGCCATAGTTTGGAGTCTTAAATTTGGTGTGTTACTCATACATTTTTTGTCTTCATAAATTCAGTAGCATACTCTAAGGATTGCAGTCAGTAAATTATAATATCCATGTGTGTTTCCGAAGAGATATGCTGCAACAAACCCTGTTACATCAGCAATTTTCTCAGTTTATAACAGCAATATATCAATGATGGCCCTGTGTTTGTGCCACTGTCCCCCAAGTCTGTCACCCTTTGTCCATATGTCATACAGTAAGATAAAGATGTGGATATGTATGGTATATCATTATTTACTGACATCATTCTTTATATCAACCCAGTGATATATCAGACTGTCAGACATGTTATGTACAGGAGGCCTTATATTTGAGGACAAAACCTGGACATTCTGTTGTAGTCTGTACAGTAGTGAGGTCTGTGTATTTATGCTGATTGCTGACAGCGTGTCAGTATTGTGTAGCAGAGTATTGTCAATATGTTATTTGGCTTTTGTACAGAGTGGGGTAGATGTCAGTGTTCATGGTCCTTTTCTATCTGATGTTGCATGCTGCTCCAGTTTCTGGTACCCTATCAGCTTATATGTTTTTAGGGCCAGACTGAGACATGTCCCATACCACAGTCAGGCATCAGACTACACTGTGAAATGGGCCATTATATGTTGGGCTAGTGTGTGGCAAACATGTTGATTGGTTTTGTTCACACAGTCCATATACTTTACTATTAATTAGGCTTACCATTATGTGACTGTGACTGTGTTGAGATTGGTCATGGGTATGCACTTTCACACTGGTGTCTGTTACTCTATGCTGTTACATCCCTGTAGTGCCTGCAATAT
The DNA here is from genome assembly GCF_019279795.1 of Protopterus annectens. NCBI lineage: Eukaryota > Metazoa > Chordata > Ceratodontiformes > Protopteridae > Protopterus > Protopterus annectens. The sequence goes on along the minus strand of NC_056741.1, from coordinate 1,540,774,751 downwards.
TTGCAATTTCATGTGTATTACCGCATAGGAAATCGACATGCCTAGCAGCTCAGTGTATTTTCCCCTAGTGTGATGTTATGTCCAGATATTTGTCAGATGTACTGTTGCCTGGCCGCCATAAGTGTTGTGTATTTCTGACAAAGCAGTGGGATGCTGTGAAGATGTATGTCACTAACTAGTTGGAAGTATGTGGGCTTGGGACTTGTGCTCCTCCAGTTAATATATGTTAGGACAGACAGGAGGGTGTGATTGCATCAACTGTGTGAGCTTATCTACTCCAGTATTTTGGATATATCTCAATTTTCATGGCTTTAAACACCCCCTTTGTCAGAATTGGTCCACATTTCTTGCACTAAGGAGTTCTGTGGAAACCTCTTGACAGACTAGATTGTTTCAGACTGTCCAGGTTTGTTGGTCATATTTCTGCTGTATTCCACACAATCATTACTGTGATTTGTGTGGTACTTCACTATGATGATTTTATGATGTCTGTTAGTAACTGATGGCGTACATTTCAGTTTCAGAACAGCCTTTCCTTCAGAACATGTATGCTGACACAAACCCTGTTACTGTAGCAACAATCTACATTTATAACTGCAATACTTACATTTCGTTCCCTTGCGCTAAGAGTTTGAGAGTTATGGTGCTGAGGTACGACTCCACTACATGTTATGGGCATTTTTTTATATATCTATATGTATCTATATATATATATATATATATATATATATATATATATATATATATAGATAGATAGATATAGATACATATATCTATCTGTATATATACATATATATATATATATATATATATATATATATATATGTAGAAAAACACCGCTGGATTTGGAAGAGAAATAACTATCACAATAAAAAACTTCCAATCTTGACACACTTTAAAGACACAATCCGATCTATAATCATTCAAAAGTAGCCAAAAGTCCACAAAGTAATGATGTTTAAAACTGCTTTTTCGACATATTCGACAAAATGTAGATGTTTAAGGAAAGAACACAAAATACGCTGGTATAGCATCGAGGCTTCAAAATTTAATTCAATTCAATTCTATTCAAAATAATTTATTTTGAATAGAATTGAATTGAATTAAACTATGAAGCCTCGATGCTATACCAGCGTATTTTGTGTTCTTTCCTTAAACATCTATATTTTGTCGAATATGTCGAATAAGCAGTTTTAAACATCATTACTTTGTGGACTTATTGCTACTTTTGAAAGATTGTCGATCGGATTTTGTCTTAAAAGTGTGTCAAGATTGGAAGTTTTTTTATTGTGATATATATATATATATATATGTATGTTTATATATATATATATAAATAAATATATATGTCTATATATATATATATATATAGATACATATAGATATATAAAAAAATGCCCATAACATGTAGTGGAGTCATACCTCAGCACCATAACTCTCATATATATATATATATATATATATATATATATATATATATATATATATATATATATATATATATGTGTGTGTGTGTGTGTGTGTGTGTGTGTGTGTGTGTGTGTGTGTGTGTGTGTATCCTTTTTATGTGTAAATATGAGTGTTGTATATTCCTTCTCAGATGTATCTCACCACATTTATCTGATATGTGTATATTCAGATATAGAAAGATGACTGATTCTACAGTGTTTTCACTAACAAGTAATAACAAATTGTAGTACTCAAAGCGTTTTTTCACTACTATTCAGTATGTGTACTGAATTATATATATATATGAAAAAGCAACAGATGTTTTTGCAGCTCAGATGGCTTAGTGATTAAGTGCTGTGACTATAATATACAAGGTCCTGGGTTCACGACCTGCAAGGTTATTTAATTTGTTGCTGGGCAGAACAAGGGCTGATGGAGACAGGGTAATTAAGGCACTTTAAAGTGGCTTTAAGTGGCTTTGCATGGGTTTGCACAAAGCTAAGCAGTGCTAACATACGGTTAAACAAATACACACTTACACCATGTAGGCTTTGCTTACCCATGCCCAAATCTGCTTAGCATTTACATTTAAGCAATGCTTAAACCTGTTAAGCATAGCTCAGCCCTGGTGACCAGTGATCACATTCCAGTCTGATAAAATAGCAGGGTAATGACATTTTAATAAGTGTATTTAATTCCATGTACATACCATGCTTCTATGTGCTGTCATTACAGTAGCAAGGAGTGTAAGTATGCTGTATGGGACACCTGAGTAGACATGGGTAGTACCACAATCTTTTCTCTTTATATTTATTTCATACTTGGGTAGTATCCCAGGTTATATGCAATCACACTTGTATTGTACCATTACATTACTACTTTTAACAGTGCTTTTTCAAGTAAGAGTAGCTTGCAGATTGTAGTACTGTAACCATACACCCCTGCATGTAAAGCTGGGCTCTGATTACTGACTATCTTGTTCTTGGTGTCTGAGATGTATATTTTAATGTATCTCTATTGAATATTGATCTGATATGTTGATATTAACTGTAGACTACGATGTTTTTAGGACATGTCATTGAGGACTGCTGTCATGTAATAATGGCATACATTTCAGTTTCAGATGTCTATCTTTCAAAACATTTATCCTAATGAATAACCTGTTGACTATCTGCTTTCTGTCTGTCCTCTGTACAAATGTGCAGATGTCAGGTATTGTTACAGCCATACCACTATGTCGCTGACCACATTGTATTGTGCTGTGGGCCTGGACACTGCTGATAGTTCCGACATATGGGATATTCCCTGATGTAGGCCTTGCCCCTATTCCTTGCCTGTGTGGGGGGACATTACAGAGGCAGTGACCTACAGATTCATATATGGTAGGTGCCAATACTTTACAGGACAGGACATGTGAAGGCAGCAAA
>NC_056741.1:1540714375-1540766875 GCF_019279795.1 Protopterus annectens | reverse complement strand
ACACAGTCTAATTACAGCCTTCTTATAGCTACTTTATACTTTCTCTTACCTGGAAGACCTGTGGAGGGAATTTTGTTAATACTACATGAGTTTCTATCCATATTCACATAGTCAGGGTTACATATGTGCACTCGTACTGTGTGTGTGTGTGTGTGTGTGTGTGTGTGTGTGTGTGTGTGTGTGTGTGTGTGCTACTGACACAGTCTGCCTTGATTTCTATTGGTCACCCTGGTTGTTGTTTGCAGGGGCCATTAGCTGTGACCGCATGACACATTTGAATATTTTTTGGAGGAGACAACTTGGTCTATGTACTTATCTTGCTGTCATTTGCAGCCTTGGGGTTGGACCATGGGTGCTGGAGACAGTATAACTACAGCCTTCTTATAGCTACTTTATACCTTCTCCTACCTGGAAGACCTGTCAAGGGAATGTTTGTTAACATTACCTGACTGTTTCTACACATTTTCACAAAATACTAGTTGAAATTATGCATACAGCTTACTACCACTCCCGGGATTCGAACTGTGGCTGTTTCTACTAAAAATATAACAAGTGTGTGTTTCATCAGAAGGAGATACTGATAAACTGATTGCCTTTTCTTTGAATGATTTCTGTTTCATTCTCTCTTTGTTGTAAAATCTGACCTTGTAATTACAACATTCTTATATATACATTCCTATAGATACCATTTGACATAGCACAGTGTGGAAAACAGTGGTTAACACAACATTACTATTCTGATATCAGATCTTGGTGTGTGATATTTTTAATATCAGTCAATCTCATGTCTTACAGAGGCAATAACTTTGTCAGATGAGACTTGATTGTTTAATGCTTTCAGAGCTATAGTTTCAATTCATATCATACCAGAGTAAACACAACCAGTCCAGGGTTTTGAATTTTATTGACAGGCAGTTACAATTTTAAACCTATATGAGACTATTACTATAATATTGTCTGCTTTATTCAGTACAAACTATACCCATTTTTAATACTGCCAGGTGGCATTCTACTCCTTTATATTTATTTGGTATGAATACTATGAGCTAGATTGTTACTCACTAGCCTCGCGACACAGCCTTTGCAACCTGCTGGCATGGGTTTCCAGGTTCACAGACTGCTCAACTGGAGCTTTAAAAAAGATAGAGAAATATTTATGCATACCTATCCATCACTTACACAGGCCGGACTTTGGTAAACAGTTATTCATATGAATACTTACACATGCCAGGGACATCACCTCTCCACCATGCTTCTTGGACCCACTGATCCAAGAGCTCCCTCTTCCTCCGCTTCAAGTCAGCACAGTGTTGCTGGACCTGCTCACCAGTCCAAGAGTTGTCAGTGGCACTGGTGAGGTCATGGTTGAGATTTTCCCAGGCCTCCACTTTATATTGGGAGCCTTGGTACTGGTCCTGCAGCAGTCTCATGTCATGGTTTTTAACAAGGAGTCCTACCATGACCTTGGACTCCTGTATGCCCCAGCGCTGCACTCGAAAGGGCATGCCTTCTCCAACATCTGCCATACTGCCTACAGTAGGGAGTTACAACCAGTTATGAGCTGTATACCCACCTGTAAGTTTTAAATACAGCCAATTTCCCACCCTTTGCCATGATTGGATGGTTTTGAATATGCTGAGCTAAGCGGTTCCCTATTACAATCGTGAAGGTCCACTTACCCGAATACGGAAACGTTGACACGTATACATCGAAATGCAAAAACACTGATCATCCTGAAGCATGAAATTCAAAATGTCGAATCATCATGGTTGGCCCTTCCATGGTATAGCTCCGTAAGGTAAGTGTGCGATAGTTACGGACCTTAGGGTTAGGGTGTGGGTTAAGGTAAGTGTATAGATAGTAATAGTGTGCGATAGTTATGGAACTTAGGGTTAGGGTGCGGGTTAAGGTAAGAGCATAGACAGTAATGTATGTAAGGTTTAGTGTAGGGTTAGAAGTAAGGTTTTGGTTAGTGTATGTATGTGGTTTATTTATTTTGATTGGGTAGGTAGTATGTAGCGTGCTCTGTGGTTGGACAACTATGACGGTTCGAGATTTAGAATTTTGCAGTTTAGGGTGTATTGGCGTTTCGGGTAATATGTGTCGATGATTCCATATTCACTATTTAGGACTTTTGCATTTGTAATATAGACCTGAGCTAAGCTATGCTATGGGCAAACCTGCTTTGCTAAGGTTGGCAGTGGTTAAAGGGGCAGGTTCAGCACTGTTTACCAATGGGTAAATCCACTTAGCTGGGCTACTCATTGCTTAGCATTCATATTTACACAATGCTTATACCCGGTCAGCATAGCTGTGTTTTATTTTATGGATTACCACCTGTATGGGATTAATTCATCATTCGTGACATATTATAAATTTGTTTACCTTCCTTGACATCCCCCAATGTGCTTTCATTGCATTTATTCTTGTGTGACTAAACTGTATGGGGCACTTGCGTCTATATGGGGGTTTCACTACTTTATTACACTGACACCTCACATCTGGACCTAATACACTACTCTGTTTAACAAATATGTGTTACTTATTACCTAATTATTAAAAAGATAAATTATGTACTGCTTTCACATGTAAAATGCTCATTGGCTTACTCGGGATTGAACTGGGAACAACTACTTGCAAAGAGAACACTCTAACCACTTCACTATTTTCACTTTTCTGTGTTGTGGAGTTTATGCTTATTTAGTTCCTTATGATGTGTAAGCTAGGCTGAGTAGAGCGGCACAATGCACACATCTGCTAAGCTATGCTTAAACTTTACTGGGGACTGAAAAAAAATTAAACTGTTGTGCTTTATTTTTGTACTGTAGGGGTATGCACATTGATTTCTGCAACATTATCTGTGGAGGGCTGTGCTTTTACAATGGTGATGACATGGCAGACTTTGCATTTAAGGTACGCTCCACAGAAGCTAACAGTCTCCACCGTACCTCTCAGCTGTACAGATTGTCACAGACTGCCCAGATATTTGCCTTATATTTTTGATCTATTTTTCATAGAATTGTGGCTTTCTGGTGGATTAGTGGCAAATCATTGAAGATTGCAGTTAGATAATACTGACAGACATTTGAGTTTTAGTCTTCATACCCTTCAGCACATTCATGCTAATGCATAACCTCTTATTCTGTCAACTTTCTAAATCAATATGAGCCAGACTTAGTTGCTTTCTCTAGATTTCTTACTTTAAGAGGTTGAGAGGTATTCCACGGACACTCTCGCTAGCATTACATTGCTGTACGGCAATTATGGAGTGCAGGGGGTGTATGTATTGTGACAGCACTACTCACAGGCACAATCCCTGCACTTGCACACAGAACCATGTCTGTTTTAGAGTATGGCAACGCACCTTCATACATATGCATGGCGCGCTGTTGTTCTACACGGGAATGGTCCCTTCCATGCAGGAATAAGCTATTCATGCATGGAAGTTTGCTGAATCCTGTGCTTATCTCAATATATTTATATAATATGAAATGAATTGTCTTTTCCAGTGCATTGGTTGTTTTACTTTACATTCTTACACTTGTTCTCAAACATGTTTAAAATGCATCCTGTCATTGAATTTAAGTGAACAGTCTGGTGAATTGCTGGTTTAAGGTTTTGGAGCTGAGAAATTTGGCTCAGTAACTGTCTTGTTATGTTAAAAGATGTGACACTTTGTTTTAGCCATTGATTGTTGTTTTTTTTTCTTGCTTTTTCAGGGTTTGGCTTGCATAAGGTAGATCATGAGTGTGGATGAAGCTTTTTGTTAATTTTAAACAATACTTCCTACCGCAAGCTTCAATTCCTACCTGATTTTGCAGACTGGAATGATCTGGCAAACAGTATATATCTGAGAAGAAAGATTTACAGTGATGTGAACCTTTGGAAGTGGTGAAAAGTTATGAACGACCTTTGAAATTTGAGAGCTTACAGGATGGAATGCAGCAATGAAAAAACCTGAATAAGAACAGAAGCACAAGACAGCATATTCATTTGAGGGAAATTGAAGGACTAGATGTAAGAATAACTCATCAAGGGTTCAATAAAACATGGATTTAACCAGCTCAATGATAAAAAAGACAAAACCAACTGCTACACAAGGAGGAGCCAGGGATCTGCACACCAAATTCGAGAATCCGTAAAAAATGTCCAAACCAAGTAAGTAAACTTGTACTCAATGTTTATTTAAGCCACAAAGTCTCTGTTTAGCTTTTCGTCTGCGACTCCTCACCAACTTCCTCAGAACAGGAAATAAACACATTCAACACATCCTGTTTAAATACTACAATATAACTCCCTACATTTGCCACACTGCCACCTGTGGTCGGAATACAAAATTTCAATATATTAAAAAGAAAATACAAAAAGGCATAAGACTATTTAAAAACATATGTAAATATAAAAGACTCCCTTAATGATATAGGATTAAAAAAACAATAAGTCAATAGCCAACAGGCTTGACTTGGAAAAAAGAAACCAGAAATATGTATTAAAATAAAATAAAATAAATAACTCACAGGCTTGACTTGGAAAAAAGAAACCAGAAATATGTATTAAAATAAAATAAAATAAATAACTCACTTCATGGTTAATAAGTTGGACTCATGATGGAGCAATGTATGTGCAAAAAAATTTTAAAAAACAAAGGCTACTGAAAAACATGTAACATAATTTTGCACATTAATGTATGAAATAGCAAAACTACCTTATCACACTTTTCAATTTCAAAACACGGGAAATTGACAACATGCTATTCAAACCTGGAAAATGGTATGCTTCCAACCTCAATTGCCAAAGCAATTCTCTAAGTTCCAACACATAGGAAACAGCCCCCCCCCTGTTATCATGCACAATCTGATCAATCACTGTGAAGCTAAACTCATGCCCCGGGCACTCGCTAATATGTTTAGCAAGTGCAGTAGCCATTTTCTCCTTTTTAATGGCATATAGATGTTCATATAGGCGCTCATGCAGTTTCCGGTCAGTTTTCCCTATATAGAAAGCCGGACATGAAGAACACTGGGCCAGGTAAATCACATGTGTGCTGGCACAGTTGAACTTCCCCTGGATGCTGTACTTTCTCTTTCTGATTGCAAAATAAGTTCCCGCTTTCACGTATTGGCAGTATCTGCACATGTTGCATTTGAACATGCCCGAACGTGCCTGAGTAGGTCTAGGTTTCCTTTCAAGGATGTTTTTTAAGTTGGAACCTCTCTTGTAAATGACTTGAGGATTTAACCCTAAAGCTGAAGGACCTTGATTGTCTGGTGTAAGTAAACACCAATTCTTCATAATAATAGAAGCAATGGCCCCGCATCCAAACTGTAAGTAGTGATGAAGCTGCAGGCATAAGTAGATCTAGTCCAGGTATCGTCGACCAACACACCTTGATCTGCAATAGACTGGCCCAAAATAGGGAGATATATCCCATTCTCCCTCTTGCGACTAACCTCATTACAGAGGTCTGAAATCAGATGGCTGGGATAACCCCAATTCAAAAAGAGGTCTCTGATAAACTCACATTCCTTTAAGAAATTACTGTCCCATGTCACCATCCTGGCCGCCAAGCCAGTTGGCCCTTGACTATCAACCTCTTCTGATGAAAGGGGTGGTTGCTTTCAAAGTGCAAATATGAGTTTGAAAAAGTAGATTTGCGATGGATGTTGGCCATATAGCAACCCCTGCAGTTATCCTTAGACAGCTCAATGTCCAAATAAGCAATTTTCTCCATGGAAAAGTTAGAGGTGAACCTAAGGAATTCAGTAGATGTATTAAAGCATTCCAGGATGGAGTCTGCTACTTCCCTCCCCCCTTGGAGATTGATGAAAATATCATCCAAAAATCGGGTATACAATAGGACTTTCTCTTTAAATAATGGGTTAGGAAAGACAAACTCTTTCTCCCAGAATGCCATCACCAAATTTGCTACCCTGGCCCCACAAGGGGACCCCATGGGCACCCCTATCCTTTGATGGAACCATCAGTTGTTGAAGGAGAAATAATTGCATGTAAGAACTATGTCTAAGAGCTCTCTGACCATCAAAATTTCTTTGGCAGGAGCTTGTTTCGAAATCAAAATCGCTTGAATCCATTCCAATGCTACTGAGTGGGGGATAGAGGAATACAAGTCTATCACATCAATAGTGAGGAAGTGATTCTCGGTTTTGAATGGAATCCGGTTCACTTTGCCTAAAAAAGACCAAGAATCCTTAAGTTAAGTGTTAAGTGAACAGTCTGGTGAATTGCTGGTTTAAGGTTATGGAGCTGAGAAAATTGGCTCAGTAACTGTCATGTTATGTTAAAAGATGTGGCACTATGTTTTAGCCATTGATTTTTTTTTTCTTGTTTTTTCAAGGTTTGGCTTGTATAAGGAAGATCATGAGTATGGGTGAAGCTTTTTGTTAATTTTAAACAATACTTCCTACCTCAAGCTTCAATTCCTACCTGGTTTTGCAGACTGGAATGAGCTGGCAATCAGTATATATCTGAGAAGAAAGATTTACAGTGATGTGAACCTTTGGAAGTGCTGTAAAGTTATGAATGACCTTTGAAATTTGAGAGCTTACAGGATGGAACGCAGCAATGAAAAAACCTGAATAAGAACAGAAGCACAAGACAGCATATTCATTTGGGGGAAATTGAAGGACTAGATGTAAGAATAACTCATCAAGGGTTCAATAAAATGTGGATTATAGTCAGTTAATCATACATACGTTTTCTATGATAGCTGATTTACTAAATGAGTGGAATGACATGACAGAAACAGAGTGGTGGTGACAGTGTTTGGAGAGCAATGCACAGCTAATTAGCGTAAAGGGAACTATTGCATTTTTCTAATATTGTGCTTCATATAGTAGGTTCAGTGACTAACAGAATTAGTATTCTAAGATGTACCTAATATATAAAGCAAAAACAACTTCCGCAACCTGAATAGAACTATGACAACCTACTGAACAGCAACCAAAGGTGAAAAAGAAAGTGGCCACACAGTCGGATCGTATTTTTAAGCTTTCTTCCACTTTAATATCACGTGGACTTCTTCAGAAAAACCAGGACGCCTCCCTACATCCTGGTTTTATAATCATTATACAGGAAATGATGTTATAATCTTAGACATTGCTATTGACATTCAGGTATTAAAATGAAAAACACTTAAATAACACTTTTATATAAAAAAATTATTTATAAATTACACTAGTTTTAAAAATTACACTAGTTTAAAAAACTTTCATTTTCTCAAGTCGTCTATGTTGAAACATTGTGAAACATTGACTTGAATTTGTGACTATTAGCCATATAAGACTTGATACGTGCATAATCAACTGATGCCAGAATTGCTTAAATTTACAACAATGTGTAAATATACATGTATATATGACAGAAGCTGTTTTAACTGTGAAGAACTACATTGATAATAATAACTTCTTGTGCTGAAATGCCTCGTGGAACTTCTACAATGATGAATAAATGTCTAGCATGAATAGATGTTTTTTGTCAAAACTTTGTCTGTCCAATGAATCTCTCACAATGGACAATACTTAAATGTGAGATTGTACATTGGGCCAAATCCTTTACAACCCACCTTACTCCTATGGTCCCCTAATGTGACCACGTGTGCGCACTTGCGCGCCTCGCTACTGACGTCCACATGACTAGCAAGGACACATACCACTACAACACTCCTCTCGCCATTGCAAGACCCAGTGTGTACATGGGCACCTGCATGCCCCCAGAAACACAAGTGCACATGCGACCACACAGATGTGTGTGTGTGTGTGTGTATGTCCACCAACGATATCCTGGTGTGTGAGATGGAACTAGTCTAAACTCATTCCAAAAAAAATGATGAACAATCCATGCACCTATACAGCCTTACTACATATATAGAATTATGAAATTTAGACTATTGACTTTTTCCCATGAAATTCACCAATAAATTGTCATACTATTTGAAATAATCGTGGGGAAAACCTGCATGTGCCGAATTTAGATATACTCCAATACTTTGGAGTTATTATCTGTTATTTAAGAAGCATTTGATATTTATCGCTTCATTTAGACCAGGGGGTTCATCAGCCCCTAAACACAACTGCCATAGTGACTCTTTTTGCTCTAATTTATTATTCAAATCTCCCTTTAGTAGACTTTTGTCTACATGGTCTAAAGCAAAAAATTCAAATTTCTTGAAATCTACACACTCCTGTGAGTGTCTTGCCAAAGAGTTATTCCTATCTTTGTTCTTAATGGCTAAATTGTGTTCGTAGATCCTACGTTTTAGCATTCTTTTAGTTTTCCCCACGTAATAATTGTCACAAGTTGAACAGGTGGCTATATAAACCACATATTCACTGTGACAATTGTAGAACTTTTGTGCCCAAAATGTCCTGTTTATATGCTTGAGTGTCACAAAGGAAGTGTTTGTGATGTATCTACACTGTCTACAATTCTGACAGGCGAAAGTTCCCTTCTTTTTACTAATATCCCTAGTAGGTGCTACTCTTTTTTTGTGATCTATCTCTAACATGCTTTTTAAGTTGATTACATTTTTGTATGTGAAACATGGTCTGATCCCTACACATGCCATGAGATCTCTATTCCCTAAAATAATGCCCCAATTTCTTTCTATGATACCTCTGATGTTCCCCAACTGGTTGGAAATTGGGAGAGGGAAAGCTATATGGAAATCTACATGCTTGTGTCTATCCAAAGTGACACCTATTGAAACTTCTTCCATATGGGTCATCCTATTGCTCGACAAAATTGGTCCAGCTACTCCATTACGAAGCCCTTTGACTTCGTTTTCGATCCTCTTTATCATATGTTTTTTATAACCTCTAGCCAAAAATAAATTTCTTAACTGTAGTAGCTCTTCTTGGTATATATTATCTTCTGATGTCAATCTGCTGAGCCTGATTATCTGACCCTTAATGACATTTCTCTTCATATGGGTGGGGTGCAAACTGTTTCTATGCAGATATTGATTGGTGAAACAAGGCTTCCTGTATATTTTACTATGTAAGATATTTTTTGTGGAATCGATATAAAGGCTGATGTCCAAATAATTGATACACTTGCCATATCCACTATGTTTGAATATCAAGAAACTTGTAGTTTTATTTAAATCTTCAACCATAGTTTCAAATTCAGTTTTTTCTCCCACCCATGCAAACACCAAATCATCTATGTATCTTCCATAAAACATGGCTTTACCAAAATAAGGATGTTTTTTAAGATATTCCTGCTCCCAATCTGCCATAACGATGTTGGCAAAAGCCGGTGCAACTATAGCTCCCATCGCTACACCAGAAATTTGCTGATAGATCTTATTGTCAAACTCAAAAAAATTATTATGTAAGACAATTTCCATTAAGGTACAAATGGTGTTAATTCTTGAATTTTGCAATTCTGTATTATGTGTCAAGTAATTCCTTAAATGTTCTATTCCCAACTCTTGGTCTATACAAGTATATAGACTCTTGACATCAAGAGTTGCAAAATTAATTTCTTCCAGTTTGAAATTAGACCGTCCCAAGCTCTCCAACAAGTGCCAAGAGTCCCTGATGTAATACTCAGCTTTTTGGGCTATTTGATTTAAGATGTTGTCCAACCAGACTGATATACTTTCAGTTTTCGAATTTCTGGCTGACACTATGGGCCTAAAGGTTAATTCCCCATCGTCATGATGTAATTTGGGTATTCCGAAAAAATTACCTAATTTTGGTTATTCAACCATCAGAAAATCATAGTCTAGATTGTCTATTTCTTCTTGGCACAACATGTCAAACAGATGAGTGTCTACCTTCTTATACTTTTTCAAAACAAAATCAATGCTGACACCCTTATAGTTACTAGTGTCATTGAGCAAAGACATACACACACACACACATCTGTGTGGTCGCATGTGCACTTGTGTTTCTGGGGGCATGCAGGTGCCCATGTACACACTGGGTCTTGCAATGGCGAGAGGAGTGTTGTAGTGGTATGTGTCCTTGCTAGTCATGTGGACGTCAGTAGCGAGGCACGCAAGTGCGCACACGTGGTCACATTAGGGGACCATAGGAGTAAGGTGGGTTGTAAAGGATTTGGCCCAATGTACAATCTCACATTTAAGTATTGTCCATTGTGAGAGATTCATTGGACAGACAAAGTTTTGACAAAAAACATCTATTCATGCTAGACATTTATTCATCATTGTAGAAGTTCCACGAGGCATTTCAGCACAAGAAGTTATTATTATCAATGTAGTTCTTCACAGTTAAAACAGCTTCTGTCATATATACATGTATATTTACACATTGTTGTAAATTTAAGCAATTCTGGCATCAGTTGATTATGCACGTATCAAGTCTTATATGGCTAATAGTCACAAATTCAAGTCAATGTTTCACAATGTTTCAACATAGACGACTTGAGAAAATGAAAGTTTTTTAAACTAGTGTAATTTTTAAAACTAGTGTAATTTATAAATAATTTTTTTATATAAAAGTGTTATTTAAGTGTTTTTCATTTTAATACCTGAATGTCAATAGCAATGTCTAAGATTATAACATCATTTCCTGTATAATGATTATAAAACCAGGATGTAGGGAGGCGTCCTGGTTTTTCTGAAGAAGTCCACGTGATATTAAAGTGGAAGAAAGCTTAAAAATACGATCCGACTGTGTGGCCACTTTCTTTTTCACCTTTGGTTGCTGTTCAGTAGGTTGTCATAATATATAAAGCAATCCAATGAGCTTTGACATTAAGACCTCATTCACACATATAATTATGTGAGATAGTACATAATATAAAATCTTCAATAAATAAATGTCAGCATTATAATTAGTGATATATAACTGATGCCACTGAAATGGTCATTTTATAAAGCACTTATATCGTGCTCTTTGATACTAATGGCCATTGTAATTCCTTCCTATCTTTTAAAGTATACTGTTAAAGCTCGGACTAAGGAAAATGACTTGCCTGGTAAAAGACAATTTGAAGCAGATAAACTATACTATTTTATAATTAGACTGAAATTGTAACTCAGATTAATGTTAAGTCAGCTTAATTGAACTTGCTAAGTTTATTTTTACTTACATATATGATTATTTTGTTGAAGATGATGTGAGCTTTATTACAGTTATACTTTCTGGGTGATGTGAACTATATGGAACTTTAGGATGCATATAATATTTGTATGTGTTATAGGACAGAGGGAATAAAAATGATTTTAGGGTCCATAATGAACCTACTTATAATAATCAAAGACTGGTGAAAGGGTAGCACAAAATAATTATAAGTATATTATAGCTTATAATTAATGTTCTGAACATAAAATGCTACTTATATAACTTACTGGATATATAGTTGTTTTGATTTATGAAACATTGATTAGTAACATAGATTAACCTGTATGTTGCATGCATATAGACTGTGTGAAATATTAATATACATTTATTGTTCTTATTGTTCTTACCATACTAGAAACTTTAGAAAATTATTACTCATTTATATCACTATGGTGAGATAGATTTATTTAACATGATCTTAAAATGAATATAAGTTAAGTGTAATTTTAATCTTATATTTAAATAGATTACTGTAATTTATTAATAGAGAAGGATTGTTCAGAAGAGTATTGAACTTTGTAGATATTTCTTCAGAGGTAGAAGCAGAAGAATAATTAGAGAAGTGTTCCAAGATGTTAGAAGGGGATTTGAATGACTATGTCATAAAATCAGGAAGGACATATTCCATGTTAATGGTTGTAAATATTCTTTTCATATTGTTGTTAAATATTCCTAATCTTTTCTCTGTAACAAAAATATTAAACTTAAATATTGCCAAGTATATAAGAATTATTATTTAAAATTGCAAGACTAAAAATTAAAAATAGAAAATATAAATGTATCTCACTAAATATAAATCGTTCAAATAATCCAATAAAGAGAGATAGTTTGTTTAAGTACCTTAAAATAAATAAACCCGATATAGTTTCTTTTACAGGAAACACATTTAGTAAAGAAACACATAAGTAGAATGACATGTAATCTATACTCAGTACTGGTAGATTCACATTATAATGCTAAAAGGAGAGACACCATAATACTTTGGAAAAAGTCTTTAGTTGTACCAAAGTTGATTGACTTTTATACTGACAAAAATGGTATGATGGGGTTAGCTGTGGTTAAAATAGATAAGAAATTGGTATACTTTTTTTTCAATATCTATTGGATTCCTGGGATGGGTTCTCATCATTATCATCTTCTTTCGGCTGTTCCCATTAGGGGTCACCACAGCAGATCACCTGTTTCCATTTCTTCCTGTCCTCTGCATCTTGCTCTGTCACAACAACCACCTGCATGTCCTCTCTCACCACATCCATAAACATTATCTTAGGCCTTCCTCTTTTCCTGTTACCTGGTAGCTTCATCCTTAGCATCTTTTTCCCAATATACTCTGCATCCCTTCTCAGCACATGTTCAAACCAATGTAATCTTGCCTCTCTGGCTTTGTCTCCAAACCTTCCAACCTGGGCTGACCCTCTAATATACTTATTCCTAATCCTGTCCACCCTCGTCACACCCAGTGCAAATCTTAACATCTTTAACTCTGCCACATCCAGCTCAAACTCTTGCCTTTTTGTCAATGTCACTGTCTCCAACCCATATAACATAGCTGGTCTCACTACCCTCTTGTAGACCTTCCCTTTCACTCTTACAGGTACTCGTCTGTCACAAATCACTCCTGACAATCTTCTCCACCCACTCCATCCTGCCTGTACTCTCTTCTTCAGCTCTCTTCCACACTTACCGTTACTCTGAACTATTTACCCCAAGTATTAAAAATCATCCACCTTTGCCAACTCTACTCCTTGCATCCCCACCATTCCTCTATCCTCCCTCTCATTCACACACATATATTCTGTCTTAGTCCTGCTGAAACTTCATTCCTCTTCTCTCTAGAGCATATTTCCATCTCTCCAGGGTCTCCTCCACTTGTTCCCTACTCTCACTACAGATCACAATGTCATCTGCAAACATCATAGTCCATGGGGACTCCTGTCTGATCTCGTCTGTCAACCTGTCCATCACCATTGCAAATAAGAAAGGGCTCAGAGCTGATCCTTGATGTAACCCCATCTCCACCTTAAACGCATCCAACACTCCCACTGCAGACCTCACTGCTGTCACACTACCCTCGTACATATCCTGTACCACTCTTATATACTTCTCTGGCACTCCTGACTTCCTCATACAATACCACAACTCCTCTCTAGGCACCCTCTCATATGCTTTCTCCAAGTCTACAAAAACACAATGCAACTCCTTCTGACATTCTCTGTACTTCTCCATCAACACTCTCAGAGCAAACATCGCATCTGTAGTGCTCTTTCCCAGCATGAAACCATACTGCTGTTCATTAATCTAAAGTAGCAAAAAAGTATTTGGACATTATAGATCAATATGCAAAAGACTGTGGTGGTAGTACTGCGGTAGCATTGTCACCTCGCAGTAAGACGCTGTCTGGTTCGATTCTCAGCTAGAGCATCTTCTGCATGGAGACATGCATGAATGGGCATACCTTCGTTGAAGGTTGTGCGTCAGGGCTGGTAACTCGGCACGTAAAAATCAACTACCAATCATTAGCGGACCGGAGTTCCGCTGTGGCGACACCTAACCAGGAAAAGCCTAAAGACACAACATAGATCAATATGCAAAAGATGAAATTTTATTGGCTGGTGATTTCAATTGTTTACTATCAGAAAATAATACCACTAAAGACAGGAAGCCTAAAATAACTGCTACTGCTAAACAATTAACTCATTTTACAAATATGATACATCTCAGAAATATTCAAGAGTTAAAATTTGAAAAAGCCCTAAATTATACTCACTATTCATATAGATTTAATACTAAAACAGTTATTGATAAAGTCTTTGTAACTAATGAGCTATATTCCAAAATACATGAAGGATTAATAACATCTTGCCCTTTGTCTGACCTCAATGTCATTATCTTTAAATGTATTTTAAAATCTAATGGATCAGTACATTGGCAAAGAACGCCACCACATATACTTAAAATTAAAGGGGTCAGAGTATGTTTTTTGAAGGAATTAAAAACTTTTATGGATAATAATAATAATGGTGAAGTGTCTGATGTTATTTTGTGGGGTACCCTAAAGGCCTATATTTATGGCAGAGTAAAAAGTTTGTATTTGACAACAACAACAAAAATCTGACAGAGATAAATCTGCAGAATTAAAAACTTTGAATCAAAAATATATAGAAATATTTAATCATAAAGTTGCAATAAACTTGGAGAAACTTTATATACAAACTTATACTATAAATGATAAAAATTTGCATAGACTAGCAATAAGATCAAAATTATTAGGTAATATAAATCATATTAAAGAAATTACATACCAAGTGAATAACAAAGATAAAAGAGAACAGACTTGAAAGATATTTTGGAAGCATTTAGAAAACACTGCAAACACATCACTAATAAAGATCTAACTCTAGATAATAGTGACATAACTGATAGCTTTGTGAAGGAAAATATTAAACAAAAAGAATCAAAAAAACAAAATGATAAGTTAAATAAATCCATTACTCTTAAAGAACTAAAAGACCAAATAAAGAGTTTGAAGAACAATAAATCCCCTGAATTAGATGGTTTAATTTTGGAATTATATAACATAATCTCAGATAATCCCTTAAAAGTGTTAATAAGTGCTTTTGATGAAATGAGAAAGTCGCTGAATGTTCTCCCTTCATGGAAATATTCATTGGTTTCTCTTATTTTAAACAAGATAAAAACCCTAAGTTATGTTCTTCTTACCACCCCATTACATTATTGAATGTAGACTATAAATTTTTTTGGCTATGTTGACTAAAAGATTAAACAATATAATATGAAATTTGATTAAGGAGGATCAAAGTGGTTTTATCCTGGGGAGAATGGTGCAAGATCATATCATCATACTCCTATCCTTATTAGACTTTGCTAACAAAAATAAGAAAGAATTATCGATACTAAGTTTAGACATTGATAAAGCTTTTGATCTGATTAATTGGAAATACTTACAAAAATTACTTTAAGAGTACAAAATTCAGGCTTTATATAAATGACAATGAAGTTATATAATAATATTTTTTCTTTTGTTATAACTGGTTTTGTTCTTTCTAGTTCATTTAAATCATTAAAAGGAACAAAACAATGATGTCCACTTTCTCCATTACTGTTTGCCTTGGCAATAGAATGATTTGCCGTCCACTATCTCCATTACTGTTTGCCTTGGCAATACAACCCTTTGCCACATTTATTAGAAATACTAATAAAATAAAATGTTTCACTGTTAGTGATAATTATAATTCTAATATTCAGTTATTCACAGATTATATTTTACTAACTATAAATAACATTGAATCTTCATTGGGGAATATTGTTAATTCAATTAAATACTTTGAGAAAATTTGTGAATTCAAATTTAATCATTATAAAACAGAAGTAAAGTTATTAAATAAAAAGTCACATCCTCCTTAAAAATTTAAAGAATTTAATTGGGAAAACAAGCAACTTAAATATTTAGGAGTTAATATTAAAAATAAATGGAAAGAAACAGTATCATTAAATTACAAAACCATAATTAATAATCCTTCAAAATGAATTGAAAGCTGGAAAAAAATATTTCCAATGGAAGATATGTTTATATTAATAAAAATGATAATATTACCAAAATACTATATCTTGCACAGTTATTACTCATACATCCCCCTAATAAAATTATAAAATGTTTAAACTCTTTATTATAAAGATTTTTGTTGCATTCGCAATAGCCAAGAATATCATATGAATGTCATATAAGAGGCTGGAGAGAAACTGGTATTGGATTCCCAAATATTGAACTTTACATTAAGTCAGCTATCCTAAACATTATTAGTCTATGGCTTAACTCATCATATGTTTCTAACTGGAAATCCTTACATGAAGAAATTTTAGCTTCAAACATAAAAGCTGAAATGAATTTGACTGTCACGTCAAATATTAATATAGCATATTCAGCTTTAAAAGATTACTGTATAAATAATAAAATTACTGTAACTTCTACTTTTGGCATTAAACATACTTTAGACATTTTCAAAACAGTTATGAATAGTAATTATCTTCTGAAACAGATGTTGTTGTTGATGCTCCCTATAGCATATACTATTGGTTGTTTAGACTCCTTCAATTTAAATACAATAACTAATCTGGGGGAAAATAATTTAAAATGTTGGTACCAATGTTTAGATGGAAATAACATAACTTCTTCAGAAAAACATCTAGCAAGATATAATACAACTAATAACACTTGGTTAGTCAGTTAGGCCCTAAGAGAAGTTATATATAGCAACTTACAACTGTCATTAGGTATGAGCAGTGAACCAGTACCAAAAAAAATAGATTTTTTTTTTTCAGATTAATACTATTGAATATAAATGTAAATCAAATCTATCAATAATTTATAGAATTTTAAAAAATAAATTCATGGCTTTTGGCATGTCCCATTGGGAGCATTCTACAAAAGTAAATAAGGAAGCATTCTCAGACATCAATCTTTTTCTTCTTCTTCTTTCATCTTTTTCCCAGTCAGGGGTCACCATAGCAGATCATTTGTCTGCTCAGGATTGGCAGTGGAGTTTTACAGTGTCGAGTTGCCAGTCCAGCGCCCAACTTTCCACAGAAGGCACACACATGCACACATTCATGTCTAGAGCCAATTTAGAGTGTCCAATCCACCTACAGCATGTCTTTGGGATGTGGGAGGAAACCATAGCACCAGGAGGAAACCCACGCAACCACTGGGAGGACATGCAGACTTCGCACAGAAGGCACACCAGCCGAGGATCGAACCGGAGAACCTCTTTCTGTGAGGCGGCAACATTCTCAGACATCAATAAAAATTTATATTTGTAATCTGTAAATAACTCCACATCTTCCATTTACTGGATGATTTTCACTTGGAAGTTTTTACGTAGAAGCTTTTTAACTCTGTAAATAGAGTGTTTCTATAAAAAAGAAACTATAAAATATTTGAAATGTAATAACACTCTGGTTGTAGACTGGGAACATATGATCTTGAAATGTCAAATGGCTGTTCCATTCTGGGCAAATTTCAGAGACTTTGCTAAAGCTTTTGTCCCAATTCCAGGTTCTATTCTGAAAACTCAAGTGCCTCTTCTATGGTCCATTCTAGTTATTGCCAGAAAGATTATTACAGTTAATTAGAAGATTAAATGTCTCCTCTCTTTTTCAGAGCTTATCTGCCTAACAACAACAGTATGAAATAAGAACTACAAACTTTATCTAATCAAACTATGACTGTTACTCATAAGAAACTCTCTTGGCAAAAATTCAAAGATCTATTAGAACAATATTAGTGCTGTTGTTTCATGTTAATATTTGTTATGGACTCTGTATATAGTTTTTTGTTTAAGTTGTCTCATTTTTTTTGTTTCAGTAGAATTCTACATTATCTAATTCTATTTCACTTTATTTTAAAATGAAATAAGTTGTTTAAAAAAGAGTACATTAATACCTAGTTGTTCTAATTTATTGGTCAGTGTTTTGTGTATGACCCTGTCAAATGCTGAAGTTAAATCTATAGAAAATACATCACAGAACAATTTTTCATTCATAGTTGCTATTATATTGTTATAGAACATCATGTTACAAGTGATAATAGGTCTATTTTCAACATATGCATGCTGATATAAGGTTTCAAGTCCCAACCTACCCAATTCTGACAATAGCTTATCCAATATGACCTCCATTTTTTCCACAACATGAAAGCAGACTTAAGGGTTTACATGAATCTGGGTTTGTCCTACTCCTCTTTCCCTTAAAGACAGGCTTAATAAGTGCATGTCTCCAGTTTTGAGGAATCTCCCCATATTTATATGACCTATTAAATAATAGATATAATGGTGTTCAAAAGGTCATTATTATTAATTCCATCTCCACTCTGTTCTTTGTCTTGATCCAGTTTGCACAGTTCTTTTTCAATATAATGCAATTTGATTCCAATATCTAAGGTTACCTGGATGTCACTAGGGTGACTTATCACCCCCTTTGTGGAGCTAAACTGTTTTGCATAAGATTTTGTAAATATATCTATAATCTGTTGTGCCTGAAAATACATTTTAGAATCTACACACAGTTTATCAATTTATATGTAGTTCCACATCTTATGTAGCTATAGAATGGTTTCATATTCTGCTCAATATCTTTTTTTTGTATGGCATTTGGAACCAAACCCAAGCTTTCCAAGGTACCAAAAGATCCCTCAGTAACATAACTTCCTGTTCCCATGACACTCCCAAACAGTTCTGCTATATAGGAATTTGGATAACATCTTAATTTCCAACACCATGTACAAGTAACCAAAGCAAAAATCAACTCTTAACTAGTCTTGGCAATTAAAGTTTCCCCTTTTTTTCTAGAAGAATGGATATCTATTTGTAAAGGGGTACTTTTTTCGCAAATCAAATATGGAATACCCCTGGTAGTATTGGCCTCCAAGAAATAACCCTCCTCCTGACAAACATTTGTCAACAACTTCTGCAGATTTATTAGAATCTCTCCCAAGACACATCCTTGCCATGCTTTAGCCAAAGCTGACTGGCTGCCCATCTTTCTAGTATAAAATTTTGCTATGCTCCTTACTCTTCAAACTCATCAACATTCAGTCAGCCACTTTCCTTTCCAATCATTTATTACCATATACCTCAGACTACAACCTTAGATCACTTACCCAGAGCATAACTTTCCTCCAAATATCCAAATTTAAGCTGCAGTGCTCAGGTCACATCTTCTTCAACCTAAGACCATGCATATGGGAATTCCTTTCAACTTCTCTTAAAGAATACTTCTCCTTTAAATTATTTGGAAATGAAATAAAACACTTCCTCTTCAAAGATGCCTCACACCTGTTATGCAGCAGGTGCAATCACCTAAGTCTGCTATGCTCTTATTTTGTCTTTTATTTCAACATGTACACCATGTGCAACAGTGATTGATTACACCTTCCATATTAAATAAACATCCATGAGTAAAGCTGTATATACAGGGCCAGATTCTCCTGATATACTTGTTACTAGTGTAAGTGACTTACTCCACTGTAAGACCTTTATATAAATTTATATAAAACAGACTCACACTGAATTAAGTGATTTATGCTGAGAACAAATCTTTTAGGATAGGGTCCACTGACATATATAGGCAGAACTAATGACTCCCACAATCATTACTTTCCCTATTGGTGACAGTATCTCTTCATCTGCCTACATAAGTTACATGCTAATGACAATTTCTCATCTCCTTTCCAATGTTTATTGTTTCAGACTGAATTTGTATTATAGTTTAATTATTGTTATATGTTACTTTTCTCGACACAGGGCAAGATGTTAACATGATTTTGTACTCTGTACTGTATTTTCTATTTTCAGCTCCTGTGCTGAACCTGTAAAAAGTCTACAGAGAACGGTCTTCTACCCTGACTCACAAACCTAAATAGAAATACAATAAAATATGTGGAGAGCATTCAAATAAATCTGTATCAGTATGAATATGGGCCACATGTACTGGTAGTGTTACCTTCAAGGCTACTGCAACAAGGATTGCATGAAGCAAAATACAGAACATTCACAGAAGCTAAAATATGCAGACCCAAAAATCATCTAATTAACAGGGGCGGCTCGTGGCATCAGGCTGCCGGACTGCAGCCCCCTCAGTTGTTGAAGAAGTTTATTTTGTTTTTAATGTAAAAAAAAAAAAATCTTTTCTTCTACTTGACTACTTTAAATTTCGAGTCTGCGACTCGAAAGTACGCGCATGCGCATTGCGCACTTCAATCGCAACAGCGTTTTTTTTTTTTTTTTTAATTCTTGCTGCAATGTTTTCATTGCAGCCCGGAGGAGCAAAGAAGGCATCATTGTGATGCCCAGAACCTCCCAGAAGTCTATGCGGTTGAGACACAAACTGCATAGATATGGAAGGGGCTTGGACTGCGATGTCCGCAGGCACGTCATGACGTGCTTGCTGGGCAAATGCTGCTGATTGGTTGTCGCTCTCTTCCCAGGCTTTATGTGCTGGGAAAAGAGCGAGAATCAGTCAGTCAGTTTTCGGCGTTGGTTGGACCTGATTATATTTTGACCTATTCATTGTATTTAGTTTTGTTTAAATTAAAACATTGTTTTTTTATTTTTTTGGCACAAGACAAAGTATTTTTAAAGTACACAAAGAGCGAGGCAAGGAGGACTGTCTGTGGTGGATTTATTTGCTGCTTGAACCTGCTTCTTTCATCAGGCTGTTCTGGAATCAAAGCAGGTGAGTTACTATTTATTTCATTACTTTATTTAATTTAAGTAGTTTATACAGGCCAGCCACAAAATTCAAGTTTCCCTTAAACTTTCTTTTTTCAGGCAGAATAGCTTGTTCTGAATTGAGGCTATCTTTTGAAGGAAGAGGTCTAGAGGCTAGAGCTACAGATACATAATTTTCTTTTCATACCAGATCCTAGGTCATAGTTTCAAGTTCAAGGATTGGATAGTCTCCATTTGCTCAGGGAATGATGGTCCCAGTATGGATACTGGAGGTGCTTTTTGAGTTTTATTCATTCTACTAATGCAAGGCACTGGCAGTAGTCACTTACAAAATCTGCTATGTCCACTGTCTTAGAGTTTGTGTTAAACTTGGTAGCAAATACCAGATTGTGTTGACCTGTGATAGGATTTGGTCTAGATGGACAGAGATAAATTATTAAAACTGGTGGTATGTTTACTTGCTTGCACTAAACAATACATTTGCTATACTGTTTGTTTTTGAGTGTTTTGAGGTGGCTTGTTTACTTCTTTACAGTTGAGTTGAGTAACTTGAGTTAGAGTTAGTTTTCAAATCCACTAATGAGGTGGGCCTCTTAACAGCCAGATTACATTCTGAGTCGAAAGTTTACTGTTTTTGCCAGGCTTTGGTGTCACTGTCAAAATAGTACAGCACTTTTTCTTTTTATTTCATCTGTAGTCGGCATATTATTGCTGAAGCTTTGTTTGTATGTTGTTTTTTTTTAAAGAAATGTCGCTCTGGATAATCCAGAAGCTAAAGGGCTATAATGGTCAGAAAAGAAAAAGATGACTTTTTCTTTTTTTTGTAACTTATACATGTGTGGTGAGCTGCTGATGGTAATCGAGAGTTTACTGTTTACAGAATGTGTAGACCTGGCCAACCTAAACTTTTATTGGAAAGGTTTTCCAAAGTGGTTAAAGTGAGTTAATGCTGTAGCAGGTTCAATGACCTGGGTTCGTTTGTTTGAGGTTAGGCAGTCTTAACTTTTATTTATTTTTTGTTTAATTAATGTGTGTGTAATGCTCCAGTTACTATATACTGGTGGCTAGAGAGAACAAATGGTGGTGGATAGAGATACTCAGGCTTGAACCCTGTACCTTGGATGCAGGTGGTAAGGACCTGAATTTCCTCTCCACCACCATTTCTAAAAAAAATTGCAGATTTTTTGCCTCATATTTGTTCTGTTCCTCATAAAATCTGTGGTTTCTGTATCTACATTTTTTTCTTGCAAAGTCTGTAGTGTAGTGGTGCACTGGTAGCATTGCTGCCTAGCAGTTACAGGTTTTCTGGTTTGATTCTTGGGGTGCCTTCTGTGTAAAATTGTTCTAGCAGTTGTCTAAGTTTATAACATGGATATTTGAAATTTGTCCCTATTTTTGGGACTGTATTCCCCCATTATTGGCTTTGTCCAGGTATTTTGTGCTAAGGTTGAGAGTTATCTATGGTAGGAACTGTATTCATTGAATGTTTGGGGGCTGTATCCCCCCCTCCCTTTACTGGCTTTGTCCACATTTTTTTTTTGCTAAGAGGTTGAGAGCTATAGTGAGAATTAAATTCACTGAATATGTTTGGGGGCCTGTGTTCCCCCCATTATTGGCTTTGTTCAGGTGTTTTGTGCCAAGAGGTTGACAGCTATGCTGAGAACTGAATTCACTAAATGGTAGCCATTTAAGTTTGTCTTCCTCTCTTTTATAAAACAGTTGATTTGGCATAGTAGTATGTTTCTCTGACTATTTTGCACAGGGTCCCCTGAGTTAAAGACGTGGCAGTGAAATGTATGGTGGTAACACAGCATTTTTTTATAGCAACTTTCCAACATTATACAAGCAATATTTAAAATGTGTCCCTGGTTTTTGGGCTTTTGTCGTCGTCGTCCCCCCACAATACATTTCGGCGTTTTCCAGATTTCTTGTGCTGCAAAGTTCAGAGATACAACTGCGTGTCGAGTAGATTTTACAAGGAGCTGAGAGCTGCAGGGGAACAAAACTTTAGTGTTGCTTATTCTAAGTCTGCTTGCATTAATAGCACAACAGGTAGTATACTTGCTTTTGATGCAGAAGTCTGTGGGTTCTACTCCCACAGTAGATAGATGCAATGCTGATACTGTACTGTGTTGCAAAGTGGGTGGATGCTGCAGTCCTTTTTGGCAAAGATACCTAGAGTAGTAACTATGAACCTGAACCTGTTATCAGTTTGCCATACAGACCCTATTGCGATATTACTAACTTATCATTTTTTTTTAATGCATGCAACATAGGCAATTTATTCCTCAAGGGCAACAGGCACTTTATTTGTAGATGAATAAACAGTGACATATAAAGTTGTTTGCTAGCAGCAACCTCTTCATTGTTACAGATTTCTTTAATGTGGAATTATTTAGATGACTTTTACTACTTTAGAGATTGTGCATATTTACTGATACTGGTGGACTGTAGAAGGTTGAGTAGACTTTTATGATGGAAATGTTCTGAATTGGGTAGTTTTGCCATTGGTGCATGCATTTTGTTTCATTGTTTACTGGAAAAATGTTCAAAACAATAAATTAAAAATGCCGTCTAACATCTGTACTGTATTGTACAAGGAATATAATTTAGTAGAATCAGGAAGGTGTATCAAAGAGCACATGTATGTTTCATGTGCAAGGGGCCTATGATTTGAAAACAGCCCAAAGTTAATCTTTATCTGCCACTGGCAAAATGTATTTTCTTTGAATGTGGGTTTCAATGCTGTTTCATTGAATGTGATTTTCAAGGGCAGAGAAGTTTTTAATGCTAAGCCTGTTTTCATTCTGAGACTGCATTGCTTTGTTTAGCAGATGTCTTAGTGTTTGTGCTGTAAAATGCAAAATAAAACTTTCAAATGAAATCCAAATTATCATAGAAGTAAAGCACTATGCACATTACTGTTTATGGTAAATGGAGTGAAATAGCCAAGTAATGGATCATTGGAATGGCTGCAGGGGGGAGGGCTCCATTCGACCATGATTTTGTGAGGGGGAAGGGCGGAAAACTCAAAGACAGCCCCAGCTGAACTATACCTCCCAACTGTCCAGATTTTCTCAGAATGAATAGATTTTTGCTTCTTATTTTTGGTTTATTCCTCATAATATTTGTGGTTTTCTCATTTAGGAATTAAGTCACTAAATAATGACACACTGAGTTTCAGACTTCATAACCTTCAGAAAAATGCATGCTAAAGTAAGACCTGTTCTATCAACTGTCTCAGTTTATACAAGAGCAATTTTTAGGACTGTTTGTATGTTCCCCCAATATATTTGACCTTGTCCAGATTTGTTGCATTAACAGGTTGAGAGGTACATGCCAAATAAATTGCTTTATAGAATTAGGCATAGCCAAACCTCTCAACTGTCCCTGAATTTGGCTCAAAATGTTGCTCTTCCCCTAATAATCTCTCCGCAAAATAGCAATTTTGAAAGAAAACATGGAGGGTTTACAATTAAAAATATAACTGTAATAATCAGAGTTATAGATTATTTTATTTCAGAAATGCATGTAGATTCTTTTATTTTGTCAGCTGTTCAAGTTAGCAGTACTATTATTAAAAAAGTGTCCCTTCTTTGACAGGTTCACAGCTGTATTGTGTGGCTATTAGTGGTAAATCATTAAAGACTGAAGTTAGAAAATAATGACAGACATTTGAGTTTCAGATTTCATATCCTTCAGAAAATTCATACCAATGCAAGACCTACTATTCTATTATCTTTCTAAATTTATAAGAGCAATATTTAAAAATTGTCCTTATTTTTGGGCCTTTGTCCCACTTCTATGCACAGCTTTGCTCTGAGGGTGAGAGGTATGACAAATGTGTCAGGGCCATCACAGTCAGCCAGAGACATTTCAAATTGTGACATACTTGTTGCACCCCGCTCCGCCATGTAGTGACACTGGATGTGTCCAAGCAAGGCAAGGAGCAGTTATGCAGTGTAAATGTGCAGGGTATCCCCCCATCCAGGGTAGAGTACTACAGTGAATTTTCATCTGTTCTTGATTTTGCAGAATCGTCTGGTTTCTGTCATATTTTTGTACTGTTGATTTATGCTTATTACTCAGAAAGTGCCTGTTGCTCTGTGTTTTAAGTAGCAATGCTTTAATGACCATCAGGTAAGCTTGTTTGAGATCATAGCATGCAAGTAAGCTTTAATAAGCCTGCCAACATTGAAGCCTTTCTGTTGTTGCCATGCAGAGAATACTTAACTAGATAATGTATAAGCATTGGGTATTGAAATGCATATGACAGTATTTGTAATAAAGGACAGGATTACATTATTTTAAGAAGCTCATTACACTTGTTGGAGACTTCCAGTGATCTCTGAGGGCTTTACCCATAAACTAAACAGAATGCCATTCATGTGTCTCCATAACCTGCACAGTAATCCTTTAAGCAATGTATCTTGAGCTTGTTTGCTTTTCATTTTTTACTTTGATCATGTTTTCCCCATGTAGATAGTTGTCAGGCAGCAGGTCTTTGGATAAGAAACATTTTTACAAGTGGGGGCATCACAGAGATTGCTACTTTCAGCATGTTACTTGGTACTTTAATAAAGCTGAATATAAATTATAATTAGAACTGCAGTGCAATGAGAAGCGGTTTGAGTTGAGTGCTGCTTGTTTTTCTTATACTTGATTTTGACTGGCATTCCAGTAATGTATTTAAAGAGTAATTTATTTTTTCATGCCTCTCAACCTTTTTGTTTCCATCTAGATATTAAGTAAGCTGTCAAGCTGTAAATGCATTGAAATATTTTTATTCTTTTATACTTCATTTGTCTTGATTGGACTCTCATAATGAGGGTTTGGCACCCAGGGCAGCATATTTAATTAAAGTTTAGTTTTTGTAGTTTTGAGCATAGCTCCTCCCCTTTCTACGTGTCCACACCCCCTTCCCATTGACCCCACCCATTCGGCTATCTCCTGCAGCCCCCCTTTCATTTGAAGTCACCAGCCGCCACTGATCTAATATATATTAATAAATAGGAAGTCTTGCACAGGAACACAATGATAAACAGCTGATCCATATATGCACCACATACAGAGAGGCATACACCTGTCACTGTAGGCTCGTCTCATTTGACAGATACTAATGCAACAGTTTGCATAATACCCACTGGAATGTTCTATCAATGTTCATTATATCCTTAGCTATATTTTTTGGTTGCATATTCATGTGTGCTATCTGTGTAGAACATGGTTTATATCCATAAATCTTATTAATTCTTCATTTACTCCTCTATAAACAATCTGCAGCTGGAGTGACACTATTTATTTTTTCTTTTTTTGGGGTGGGGTTTCTGCCTACTGTACAGCTGCATTTATACCATTAAATAACACATTTTATGGTGCATTTTTGTGCTTTGCAATCTTTTTGGAGTCTGTTTACTCAGATTTGCTTAACAACATAACTTATATTTCTCTGTATTTATGGTCTTTGACTTGCTTTGTTACTGTGTAGAGCAAAACACTAAGGGAGAGATTTCAAAACATGGTGTGTACCATAAAGTGGCAGTGCACAAAGAACGGCAGAGAATATTTCTGCTCAAACTTTGTATTAAGCAGAGTAATATGAATGCAGAAGTGGCATGTTACTGTGTTGCAGGTAGATAGGTGGTTCTCACCACATGATATGATGTGCACGGCATGACTAGGAGTGCTACTACAATGTTGCGATACTAAGATTGCCTAGAGATTTGCATTAATTGACAGATGCAAAGGTGCAGTAGTAGATGCGACTGCATTTTACTGCCCTGCAAGCATAGACTAAAATCTAGTTGGTTGATTGTTTTATTCTGTCCCCCATCTTATTCGTGGTCTATATGATGCCGTGCTGCAGAGAGTGTCCATTATGGGAATATGTATTTATCATCGATCAATTTCTAATGATAATCATCTTTTTTTGGGATTCTGTACCTGATTTAACTATCTTTGTGGACTGCTTGGGGCTCATCTGTCACTGGCTGTGGCTTAATTGCCTAATGCTCAACCTGGCCTAAACTGATGCTATGTATATTTATACCACCATTTGGCCATTACATCTCCCTTTACTCCCACCTTAACTAATGCGTATAAGCAGCATTAATGTTTATCCTGTTTTTGTGACTTCAGTATGGTTCTTGATGACTGGCTGATACTTTATGACCAATGCCAGTTCTTGCCACAGTATCTTACTTTCATCTGAAGAACATAACTTGATCTAGCACCTTATTTCTTCTTCAAAAATTGCAGTGGTGGTCCAGGCACTGATTATGTCATACAGAACCTATCGTGATGCTCTCCATCTTGGGCTTTCATATGGTGATGTGGTCCAGTTACAGTAGTTGTGGAATTATGTAGCCAGACTCTCAAGCAGTGTTTCTAACTCTGGTCAGATTAATCTAATCTTTCAAGATGACCACTGGCTTACAGTCACTGCTAAATATGCCTTTACATTCTTAATCACTGCTGGCTGTGTCACTTAAAGTCTTGCTCCATCTTACTTCAAGGAGCTAAAGGGACCTATACCCAAGCAAAACACCTCATTTTATCATGTGTGGGACTGGGTCTGCTGTCTTATCCTAACACCAGATTAGAAACATCTGCAAAATATTACTCTAGCTTTGCTGAGAGCAGTGAATGCAGCTTACTTTTCTGATGTAGGTGAATGATTCTGAGTACTTCTTTATACGGTCCATGAAGTTCCCCATTTAGAGAGGCAGCCTAGACCCTATCAGGAACACTAGTTTGAATTGTTAAAGTTTTAGTTTAATATTTATATTTATATCTATTTTGGTTTTAACTGAGGTTTCACCTTATTTAACATTTTGTTGGTTACTGTATTATTTTTAGGGAATGTTTCTAGAGCTGAAGCTGTTATATATATATATATATATATATATATATATATATATATATATATATATATATATATATATATATATATATATATATATATATATATATATATATATATATATATATATATATATATATATATATATATAGAGAGAGAGAGAGAGAGAGGGCATAGGTATATATATATATATATATATATATATATATATATATATATATATATATATATATATATACATATATATATATATATATATATATATATTTACAATATTTTTTCAGTTAGTGGATGAAGGATGCATTTAACAGCTGTCCTAACAAAGATATAATGTCAAAATATGTAAAGAAATTCCTAGAATACTTGAAACAGATATTCTTCAATTCAATATAAGTTGTTGAGAAAAGAAAACTACAGTCACATAGAATCTTCAGTTAAGGCTTGACGTAGAAATATTTTCAGACCCAGATGGGCCCACAGTCCTTGTCTAGTTTCATAATGTTTTAATTTTATGTTTTTAATATTTCCAGGGTTACTTGGCTATATAAAGCTGTTGAAACTCCTTTGATTCTTATAACTGTTGAAACTCCTTTGACTCCGTGGAGTTTTCTGGTTCTAAGAAAAAACAATCTAATTCCAACTTTTTAATATTTCTATTTTAACAATGCATTGTTTAGGAATATAGTCAGCAGATAAACAAAAGCACAGGCTGGAAATCTCACAGCAAGGAGGTGGGAGCATGTTTTTCATTGGCATATTAATATACTCTGTGACATTTAAGATCGTAAAGAACAGACTTTTATACTAAGCTCTTTGTAAAGTGGGATGGATTTTTTAAATTGATTTATATAAGCCTTTGAATCAAAGCTCATTTACAGTTGCATCATGTTCAAAGACAAAGCAAGCATGCACAGTGAACAAATCTTAATAAAAAACTGGCAAGATGTATTGTAAATCAACAGACTATGGACTACTGTTTCTCGTATTCAATATCAATTTATTTTATCCACTTTTTTTTTACTTAGTTCTTACAGATTACAGGTACTTTACCTGTTCTATCTCAAGCACTATACTACTCATAAATCCAAGTTATGTTTTATATAGAAACAGTTTGGCACAACTACAGGTGTTTTCTGTTAAAAGCAGTGAGGTAAGGTTTGCATAGTTAACTAAAAATGAAACTGTTCTTCTCAGTAGTGGATGTGATATGTTGCAGAGTAGTTTATAAACAGTGTTGTGAATGTAATGTAAATGTTTTAGGAAAAGTGAGCCAAGAGATATTAAGGGCATAACACAGTCTCTTTAGCATTGCAGCAGCAACTGGAAGCAAACAACTTTATAAAAAAAATTCTTTGAGAAAGAAAGCTGCAGCAGTGTTACTAGAGACAGAAAAGACAACTACATTAGTGGCTTTGAAATAGTACTCATAAGGGATACCCCTTAAGGATGTGGATTACACTATCTGTAACCACCTCTTGGGATATAGAAAAGACGTGGCTTATTTCCAGGCAGATTAATCCATAATTTTGAGTGCTACAATTCATGCCCAACCACAAGTTCAAGGAAGGACTCCGGGCATTTGGAAGTGAAGGAGAGGAGGCGCATCATTACAGATTAACATCTCTATATGTTTTATGATTTACTGGCACAAAAGGAGTTATCTATGTTTAAAGAAGCAGGACAGTCCACAGATGCTATTGGAGAAGGAAACAAAATAAGCTGAGGTAGAAAAGAACAACTAGAGTAGGAGTCCACAGATGTCATAGAAGCAGGAAATAAAATATACTGAGGTGGAAAAAAATAACTGGGACAGAAGTCATGAAAGAGACATTCGGGGTGATGTGCTTGCAGTATTTGTGGCAAAGACACTCTAGACTTAAGAGGACAGGATTTAAGAATGATAACTCTTACATTTGTTCTACCAAAAGGACTTGATAACTGTACGAAGTAATGTAAAACTATATAAAGAATCATTATAAAAGTAGCAAACCTTAATGTGTAAGAAATATGCTAATCAAAGAAGATGAAAAGAACATAGTGGTGATTAAAATCAGGGATAGCAAAGATGACAAACAACACACTAAGTTTTGAAAAT
Source organism: Protopterus annectens (assembly GCF_019279795.1). Classification (NCBI taxonomy): domain Eukaryota; kingdom Metazoa; phylum Chordata; order Ceratodontiformes; family Protopteridae; genus Protopterus; species Protopterus annectens. The sequence continues at coordinate 1,540,737,562 of NC_056741.1, read as the reverse complement.
ACTGAAAGACACTGAAAGTACAAAGCAAATAATTATATTAATTAAAGTAGAAGAAAGCAGGAAAAGCAAGTTCAAGTGCTGATGTGTAGAAAGGATACTACATGGTTTCAAAAGGGAAACATCCAGTATTGCAGAAAATAAGAAAATGAAATGTTGGAGAGTGAAGTTAAATACAAGAATAGGGGCAAGTGCTTGCAGAACAGAATAGTGATAAAAATAAGAGCGTGAAAAAAATAGGTCCATTAAAGGAATAGCAAAAAACTCAAGTCACCCAAAACTGGAACTTAGAAAACACACAAAAAGATGGAACAAATCCACCAAAAAACAAACGGCAGCAAATGAACATTACCAGCAAAGTTTATTCTGGTACCTCAGTTTCTCTAATTCTAAGGAACAGTTCATAATGCAACAGCCACCCTATTTAAACCCCCAAGTGTTGTTAATCAAGCAATCAATTAATTTAATTAATTTAAATATGTTTTCTCCAAATTTCATCAAAACATTCCCCCTAGACAGACAATTAACATATACAATATTTTAAACATATTTGAATATTCTTAAACCTTTTTAAATATAATGCAAAAAAAATGAATATGTTCTTAAATGCTATATAATCATGATATGGCAATTTTTATTAACAATTCTTATACTTATAAGTCACACAAATAAATTATTAACTATAAAGTAATATTACTATCAGTACTCATCCCCCTAAGATGAAGTATTCTATAATTTATAATCATTCTATACTCCAATTTGTCAAGTTTATCCTTAAATCTACCCCCATATTTCAAAAAGGGACAGCTGTTTCATTATGAACTGCTCCTTAGAAGGCAAAAAGCCGAGGTACCAGAATAAATTTCACTGGCAATCTTCATCTGCTACCGTTCATTTTTTGGTGGATTGGTTCCTAGTTTTTGTGTGTTTTCTAAGTTCCATTAAAGGAACAGCCCTGCTCAGTATTTGAGGGAGAGACAGAATGGAAAGTTACTAAAGCTAGTCAATAGGCGAACTCAGGATACTAGACCTGGTCTTACTTCAGGATACCAGGCTTAGTCTTACAAAGATCCTCTTTTTGGAGCTCCACACTTGGGGACTGTTTTGAACCCTCCTTCCCATGGATAGCTATTGTTTAATTTGGTGCACCCTTGCTCAAGTAGAGACATTACAATTGGGCATCCCTGCACTACTAATATAGAATTCACTTTCCCACAACCCCCAATTCATTTCACATGTTTAACTGTGCACTTATTCCGGGTTGTGTCCTAAAATTAATTTTTTCAAAACTTCCATTGTTTTATTCCTATAAACGGTGGACCTTTGAAAGAATTGTTTATTCATCAGACCTTTCTAAGACCACAGCACTGAGTAAGCATGCTCAGACTACAAAAAAATGACTATCTCTAGTTCATGCAAGTAGGGCATGACCACAGATGGTGGTATTCATAGCAGATCATCATCTTAGCTGCACAAAGGTCTTCCCAAATGAAACCTGGGGTCCTTCTCATTGTAAAAAAAGTGGCATTTATATAGGGTATCATATGCAGGCACCACAGAAAGGAGTGATTCTAATGGTAGACAGGAGACAGAAATAAGGTAAGAGAACATAACTCAGAATACATGAGATCTCACAAAACAAACAGCTGGCATTCTCCTCAATCTCTGCTGAGGCAATGACAGCTTTCCAGCAACAATTGGAGGAAATATCATCCTAACTGCTGTCTGGCAGTCCTAAAGACCACAGTTTAGGATTCTTCTAGATCTAGCCTTTTGCAAGAGCATTCAAGATGAAGTAAAGAACTTACCAACAGTTGTCTTACATATGAGGACAGTTGTTTACATATGAGTGTTCAGCTCCTGCAACAGCCTTTGCTTTTATGAACCATAAGTGGTCTGTTATGGGGGGAGTCACAGAGGAATTTTTCATTCTTAATAATGGTAGCCTAACAAGTCAGCTAGAAGGAGATTTTCCATAGGAAGGGTACATGGTTGATTGATATTATTTAATTGATCCACAGTCGAAAGTAGGACTGTCATCCATTTTGAACTGGTCAGACAGTTATAAAATGGGACGTCCGATCTTTAACTTCGTTTAAAGAAACTTGTTTTTGGAGGACAAGACTTTTCCTAATTGTCCACATTTTGTACTAAATGACCTGGACATTTTGCGATTTGGGATTTGTCTGTATAACAATTTCTTTCTGGTAGCCATTATTCTGTCAGACTTATATCTGGTGCAGGTATTGGAGGAGCAAGGAAGTCGAAACATGAATGAGCCAATCATCTCACTTTCTGTGAGCATGGCGAATGGTACTACTTGCAGAAAAAAATGTACAAACTCATTTCATACTAGATGCTTGTTTATCATTAGCCTTTTCTTGATGGATTTTAGGTGATCGTAGCAATCTTTCCACATGCAGGGAAAAATTCCTTCAAGTGATCGTCCTATGGGCATGTTCATTTAGAAGTTATGTTGTGCAGCTGTTCAATCATGGCAGAGCTGTTCATTCTGTGGTGCAAGTTCACACAAAGTAGTACGAAATGACATGCGACTCAAGTTGCAGAATGTCATTCATCACATTTCCATTGCAATAATCGTCCTTCTGTAGCTCTCTGCCCATAATTCTGAGATAAGTCCTGAGTTGTGAATAAATGCAGTGAATATCACCCATCCCTGTACAAGCTATTAAAGTGTTTTAGCATGGAGTCGGCACTCTACCTGCACCCTTGATATAGGGAGAAGTATCCCCATATTCCTGTTATTAACGCTGTAATTGCTATGCCTTGGAATAAGGCAAACACTTCTAAAGTACTGTCAGCTTTAATACATGTTCTTGTTTTTTTGTCAGTTAAGTCTCATGCTTCTGAGAATCATATTTGTGGGCTTCAAAGTTTCTGTAGCAATCCCTGAGAGGTACACAATCAAAGGCAATATAGATACAGAAAATGAAGATTATATCAGGTAAAGTGTATGAAGGCTTTTGACAGTTACAAGAATGTGAAGTCAGAAAGGGAATGTGAATGTGACCTGTTTTACAAAACAATTAAAATACTTTGAGTGACTTGCAGGGTGGTAACATTGGGAAAACACACTAAGAAGGTAGCATGTCATAGTAGATAACACTTAGATGAACATGGGTTGAAAAGTAAGATAAAATACACCATGCATCCATTTGAATATCTTTATAATGATTTTGAAGGGTAAATCTTGACAATTTTTGATGACATAATTTTTTAACTTTTCATGAAATAATTTATGAATAATGCAACATCTTGAAAACAAATATTTCATAAGCAAGTTGTCAAAGAGACGATACACAGCAACAACATTAACTGACCCAAGGGACCTGTAATGTAATAAAGTAATAGTCCAAATGACTACATCACTTCTGTTAAATAATCTGGCCATAATGTAACCAGCTAACATTGTCATCTCACAGCAAGAGGTTCCCCGATTTGATTCTTGGTTGGGGTACCATCTGTGTAAAGTCTGCATATCCTCGTTGTGTTCACATGGTTTCAACTAGGTGCTATGGTTTCCTCCCACATTCCAAAAATACGAAGTAGGTGGAGTGGACATTCTAAATTGTCCATAGGTGTAAGTATGTGGTGTGAAAGAACAGCATGGCAGGACTAGTCACCTAACAGTGTAAACCCTGACTCTCTAGATGGTTGTCATTTTTGAAGACTCATCCCAACCCCATGTGCAAAACTGTGAAAAAGGGGTAGTAGATGGATGAAATATAACCAGCCTGTAATCACAAATGAAACTTTTGTAAGTTGAGAAAGAGACAAGTTTCCATTTGTTGTTGTAAAGTAAGGAAGGCACACTATGTCACTGGTAGTCTACTTTACCCATAGAAATCATTAGTGGTTTGCAACAGATTCATGAGTACAAGATGGCCATTGGTCAAGAATGAATAAGAAAAAAAAAAGGAAATAAAAATAAGGAAGTGAAAGTTCATGAATTAATTATACTGAACTGTTCAACGCTGGTCTGTAAGCAGTTCTGTAGTTCTCAAATCTGAATGCATGCCTGAAAGAAAACATTAATGTGATCCTTTATATAGTTGTTTACGCATGGGGTTATAAGATGATGTGATTACTGATGTTAGAATGCCGCTCATCCAATAAAGTAGACTGTTTGCTGTTGAATCTATCTTGGCCCATCATTTTACATCTTCATAAAACTTTAGAAATCTGTGAAATACCACCCCTGCATGTAGAAATGACAAATGCATGTCAAAGACTGCCCTTATGTGTACTGTCTGTCTGTGTATATGAATCGTTACAAATATGCTAATCACTGCCACTTTCTTGCCCATAGGCATAGCAGAAAGAAACTAATGACAAGGCATTTTATTTTATTGATTAGGAAGAAGTATAAGCCAATAGGCAGAGTTTGTTTTATTATCTTATATTTTAGTTAGGACATTTTTATCCTGCACAAAAGAAGTGGAATAGAAGGTTGCCATCAAGAAAAAAAATCAAAGCTAATCAGCTTCATATTATGAATTCATAAAAAGTGCCACTGGTGTATTATTTTTATATATATCAGGAGGATGCTGATAATGAAATGCTTTTAACAGTCATTTCTTTATAGAAATCTGCAATTAACATGACTTAGACACAGCAGAGTGACTACAGCTAGCTGTTTAGTGGAGGAATCTATGCAAAATGCTAGCAATGCCATCAGAATGGCTAAGGCCAAAGGGATATCCCTAGAAACAGCAAACAGTAGGGGCAACTTAATCATTCTGCAGGACACCTATTTACCATGCTTGCTGGAGCAACAACCACTAGTCATCTATATTAGTACAACTTAAATAAGAAGGTGTCTTGTATAATCAACTCCAGATGCTGAAATACTAATATGATAATTAATAGAGAGCAGAGAAAGGAAAAAGACAGCAAAAAAATGGCATATTGATAAAAAAGGACTTGTGTTTATTGCAGCAAATATGTACTATTATACCATGACCCCCCATTAATATTCCAAAACGTGCACGCTGATTGGCCAGCGTGCACATTGTAAATTGACTTATACTAATGGAAAAAGGTCCGGTCGCCCGGACTTTTTCCTTTAGTATAAGTCTCTTTTAAAACACTGTCTCACTATGTTAAAAGAGTTTAACATAGCGACACAGGTTTAAAAAAAGCAACGGAGATCTCCATTGCTTTTTTTAAAGCTGTCTCGCTATGTTAAACTCCTTTAACATAGCGACACAGTGTGTAAAAAGCAATGGAGATCTTGCTTTCTCCGTTGCTTTTTTTTAAAACCTGTCTCGCTATGTTAAATGGGTTTAACATAGCGAGACAGCTTTAAAATAAGCAACGGAGATGTCCGTTGCTTATTTTAAAGCTGTCTCACTATGTTAAACCCATTTAACATAGCGAGACAGGTTTAAAAAAAAAAAGCAACGGAGAAAGCAAGATCTCTGTTGCTTTTTACTGTTTTGCTATGTTAAATGGGTTTAACATAGCGAGACAGCTTTAAAATAAGTAACGAACATCTCCGTTGCTTATTTTAAAGCTGTCTCGCTATGTTAAACCCATTTAACATAGCAAAACAGTAAAAAGCAATGGAGATCTTGCTTTATCCATTGCTTTTGGCCAGAGCTCTGATGTACTGCGTAGGCATGCGCAGTACATCAGAACTGCCGCGGATACCAGACAGCTGCGGAAGGGCAGCAAAGAGGCATTATACAATGCCATTATTTAAGAAAAGTAATTATTTCTTTTCTTAAATAATGTCATAGTATAATAGCAATAACCCACTTCTGGGAGTGGGTAATGCGGGATTTACCCACGGGTTCGCCCTCGGGACCACACCATGCCAACCGTGGGTAAATCCCGCATTACTCACACCCAGGCGTGGGTTATTGCTATATTATTGATTCCAAGATGGTCGCCAGCTAGGAAGCACACTTCTCAGTCAGCTCCTGACAAAAATCTACAATCTAACTGAATCAGGGCATCAGCACTCTGGCTAACTCATCAAAAAACAGATAATGTCACTATATAATAGATATTGCATCATCTCTGCTGCAAATTTCATAAAAAATATAAAGAATTTGTACTTATCTGCCAGAACAACATGTGCTGATCTGGGTTTCTCTCAAGCAGTACAGGCCTCAACAGCAATTCACAGAAAGCTACACAAAGAAATATGCTTTTGATAAATACTAAACTATGGATTCAATGAACGCTCAAACATCAAAAATAAGATTCTCTCAAATAACCACGCCTGAGAAAAAAGTTTGTTCAAAGAGACAAATAAACTATTAACAGCAACCTGACTTGCAAAAGCAAACTGCCAAAATGAAGTCAGAACAACCCCTCTTTATGGAAGAGCTCAGGGCAGCTTTAACACACCTGCAAGAAGAAATCCATTCCTTTTCTACAAACTTAAATACCTTCAGAAGCAATTTTGATTAAATACTAACCAGACTGTTGAAAAAATGAACCAAAAGCTGTGGAAAATGAAATAAAAATAGAAGAGCTCCAGAGAAGAACTAAATCCACAGAAAAAGAATGCCTGAAATCCAACAAAAAATAATAGACTTAGAAGCTAGATCAGGGCATAACAATGTGCTCATTAGAGGTATCCCTGAAACCTATGAACAATCTTCTCTACAAAATGTAATAAAATAAATCATTGAGCTATTCTTGGACAACAGTGCTTCGGCCCAGCTTATTACCATAGAAAGATTTCACCATGCATTAAGAAAATCACAAACTCTTGAAGCTCCAAGACAAGTTTATGTGAGAATTTTAAATGCAACACATGCTAATATGATCATATAAGCTGGCAAAACTAAAAAAACAAGTTATATGGAAAGGCAATAAAATAACAATTGTACAGTACCTACCGTTAGCCATTAAGCAACAAAGACAAGGTTCTTTCACCCTTCTGTACATAATAAAACATGAAAAAAAATTCCAAATGAAGTATCCTGCTTCCTTACATTTTCCATACAAGAGATCCGCATATCAATCAAACAGCAAAGATGAAGCGATTTCTGCCTTTTTAAAGGCTTTCAATGAGATCCATCCAAAATAACTAATAAAAAGTAAGTAACAACTAAAACTGTATGCATCAGCATTTAAATCATAATTATACTACAAATTACCTTAAATCTGACTAATACAGGCATTGCTAGTCTTTTTACTTATTGTTTTAAAGTTATTGAAGGCAATTACCTGTTTATTGCATGAAAAAAGTCCCTATAGACTTTCCTTTCTGCTGCATCATTCTAAAGCCATTTTTCCAGGAAGTTGAGCCTTGTCTGAAGTCCCTTGACCTCTGAACTAACTCACAGTGTGATGTCTGAGCCAATTCAAATCTACAGTAACCAAGAGGTTCCAAAAGAAGTAAAAAAAAACTGTGTGACTAAACTAAGTGAGCCAATAGAATGAGCAGAATGACGTCCAGGAAGTAAAGTGTAACAAAACAAGGCATTTAATGAACTGGATGGCTTCCAGCACTAAGAACTTACAGGTACTGTTAATTTTACTGTAAATATCCAGCAGTAGGTCTTACAAGACAGTTGCAGAAGAGGAAACAATATTTAAATAACGGAAAGCCTGGAAGATAAGAGGAAGAGAGAGAAAGGAAGACAGAAGGATAGGAACATGTTACTGCAAATGTGATCCATACACAACAAACTCTCCATGCAGGAATAAGCATCATGTTATGGGGATCTGGACAATACATCCTTGCAAAGAATATTGCCTCATGTACTTGTGTATCCAACATTTTTTGTTTTTATTGCCTTAATAGCAGACAGAGAATCTTAGAAGGTCGCAAATGGTATAATTTACTTGTTGCAATGCATTTGTAATATGATGCCTATAGTGGGAATATCTCTGTTTAATATAGGCAGGTCATATAGAACTGTAGTATATAGCATATGATCATATTACATTGCCTCACATATTCTATACTGCGGTGGTGGTGCTGCGGTAGCGTTGTCGCCTCACAGTAAGACGTTGTCCTGTTCAATTCTCAGGTAGAGCATCTTCTGTGTGGAGACATGCATGAATGGGCGTACCTTTGTTGAAGGTTGTGCATCAGGGCCGGCAACTCGGCATGTAAAAATCTACTGCCAATCATTAGCAGACCGGAGTTCCGCTGAGGCGACCCCTAACCGAGAAAAGCCGAAAGACACAACAACAACATTGCTTCACATATTCTACAGTAACAGAGTCTACTGCTTTATCAAGATTGTTAAATTATAGATTACTAATTGAGAAAAACACTATATGCTGCACTTTATAGCAACAACAGATAAATCCTGTCTTATCTAGTTACCCGAGTGATATTTTGTGTCAACGTAGCACCTCTAGACACTTATAATTAGTCTCTGGGTTTCAAATTAAGCTAAAGTATGGAAGTTACAGGATAACAGCTACCCTTAATTCCTGACTGGGTTAGCAATGCTTATGTTAACCACAACTTAAAGCTGCTAGCTGTGTGGGGAATATTCTGGCAGAGTTGTGATGTTGCTTTGACAATGAAATATTCACTGTAAGATAGTTAGCGTGTTTTGTGTTTTTAGAAGTTTAAATTTTATTATTATGACTATAGTATCTGTTTACTCATTCAAATTTTCTCTTTTAGAGTATAGTGGTAAGTGGTCAGGCACTAGGGAGCTTCTGAGAATGCAATGTCACCTTTTCTTTCTTTCAGAACATATCATACACTACTAAGCATATGTTGCCAAAAACTCACCTCACAGAATTCCCAGTTACTTTAGTAACAGGGGTATTTATCCTCATCAATACTGAAGATGATTTGTGTAGCCTCATGGAACGTAAACGGCTTACAAGACATTAAAAAGGCAAAGCTAATTTTACACCTCACATATCAATCAAACTCAGAAGTAACCTTTTTACAAGAAACTCACATGACTAAGAAACAATGGCACAATGATATAGATAAAAATATCAAGTGGATTTAACAAATAATAGCTGCTGAGGACAGTACTGCATCAAGAGGAACAGTTATAATAATTAAAAAATCATTTAAAGGGAGCATTATCAAACATAACAGTGATACAAAAGGCAGGTAGTGCTACTTCACATGCTCACATCCAGCTTATAAAAAACCCTTACTATTATGTAATGTCTATGATCCTTGCAGCTATCAGCCTGACTTTCTAATTGAAATCTATAACTTTTTACTAAAGTACCTAGACCATTTGATTATAATTGGTGGAGACAGGGATATAACAATAAATCCATCTAAAGATAGATCGAATAAAAATAATAATCAACCACCCCAAGCCACAACCTTTCTATCAGAATTAATTGAAGACTTTAACCTAGTGGATCCCTTTGAACTAAACAACACAGATAGTTTAAGAACCAAATACACATATTTCTCACCCTTCCATAAGACATGGTCGAGAATTCGAGAATTAACATATTCTTAATCTCACAAAGCATAGCTGCTAATGAAGTTCATTATAATTCAGAAACTAGATCAAAATCTGACCAGTCAAAAATTAATATAATAATAACACAAAATAAATCTAGGTTTAGTACATAAAATACTTCAAATTGAACCCTAAACTCAAACTTGTTAAAAATCAAGAAGTGGAGCAAGAAATTATAGGCTCAATCAATTAAATGTAAACTTACAAACAATAATACTTCTTTAGATATTCAATGGTCAGCCTTTAAAGTAATGGTGAGGGTATCTTGATTCAAAAAGCATTGTTCTATAAAAAGCTAACATAGAGAAAAATTAAGTAACATAGAGGGTAAACTAAAACTAATTCAACTAGAACTACAAAAAAATTACTCACCTACCATTGAGAAACAAATTGCAAGCTTAAAATAACAATTAAATGAAATACTAGTGCAAGAACATAGATTCATGTAACTAAGAATGCTATATAAATATGTGGAATGGGCACAGACCCCCTCCCCAAAATGCTAGTGAGACTTAGTAATGTCAGAAACCCTCCTTGTAAAATACAAGAAATAAAATATAAAGATAAAACCCTTAACTCAGATAGTGAAATAATACAGGCTTTTGAAGAAATATTTCAAAACATTTATGGTCCATAAGATCATATACATGACAGCCTTTTTCAGAATTTGGCAGACAACTTAGAATTCCCTCAGATTACTGATACTCAATCTAACAACCTAAAAAGTCCATTAACAGTAGAGGAAGTAAAAAAGGCTATTGAAAAGCTAAAACTAGGGTAAGCTCATGGTCCTGATGGGTATGTAGCAGAGTTCTAAAAACACTTCAACTATTAGCACCAATATTTTTGAAAATATACAACCATATAATAGAATTTGGGATATCAGACCTATATATTAACAATTCCAAGACCACATTTATCCCAAAACCAAACACTGACTCCAAAAATCCAAACAACTACAGACTCATTGCACTGATAAATATAGATATGAAGATACTTTCAACAATTCTAGCATACAGAATACAGAAAATCGCTCCACATATAATTTCACCTGAGCAAATAGGCTTTATGAGTCAGAGACAAGTATGGGATAATACACTAACCATTGATGCACTAACCCACCTATGCACTAAGGACAAATCCCCTAAATATGCTTTATCAGTGGATGCAACAAAAGCCTTTGGCAGAGTCAATCAAAAATCCCACTTTTTTATACCTTAACAATTTGGATTCCCACAATAATACATAATGATCAAAATGATATATAATAAGGCAACTACAACACTTTATATTAATAAGAAAACATCTAACCCAATAAAGATTGTTAATGGCACCAGACAGGGATGTCCACTCTCACCAAACATATTCAATTTCTATATAGAAGCACTACTTCTACTAATTAGTCAAAAAACATACCATTACCTTATTTCAGTATCAAAAACCCAAATAAAATACACAACCTTTGCAGATTACCTAAATATTTACTTTCAATACCCTAATACTGATCTTGGTAAAATCTTAATTTCCGTAGACAATTTCTCCCAAGTATCTAACTACGCAATTAATCCTAATAAGTCAATTATCTATCCACTAAACCCCCCAGGCCATAAGGAATTTTATTTTCTAGAGACTAATATAAAAGTGGAATATACTTTGAAATATTTAGGTATAATCTTTAGTCATACACAATCAAATATGATTAATAACAACATATTTAAAACTTGGACTAATATAGTCTGCAACGTTAGCAAATGGGAAAAGCTTAAACTTCCTACTTTATCGAAGGCCTCAGTTGTCAAAATGAACATGCTTCCTAGAATTTTATACCAGATGAATGCCACTTTCATGATAATTCCAGCTACCTTCTTTAATAAAATTAAATTTCGACTAGCAAAATTCATATGGCACCCAAAGAATACAAGAATTTGTTACAACAAAATAATACTCCCAAATGAAAAAAAGGAGGTCTAAGCCTTCCAGACTTACAACTCTACCATGAAATAATTAATGCTAGCTGCATTATTCAAATAGGTAACTATGATCCATTGAGTAATGAATGGTACCCATTATGGATTAAATTATTTCACCAAAATATTATTTCATCTAAAATTAACCCAAAGTGATTCCATTCCTAAATAAAGAAACCCTTAAGACATTAAAAATTCACCCTGTTTCAATTAATGTGTGAAATTTTCAAGAAACTGCTATCATTAAAACTAAAAGATACAATTACTCTTCTACAACCAATACACAGCAATCCTAATATAAAACTAGCAAACTCTATGTTAAACTTGGATAAATATCCATTAATAAAACAATTATACAGTATGGGACCTCTACCATTTACAAAACCTATCAATGGAAAACATCAAGAACACTTTTAAAGCAAGTAGTAAATACAATATGATACAAAAACAAATCTTATACTTAGCAAACAAAATAACTAAGGATATTATTGTAAATGAGCAAGATATCAAAGTAGCACAACAAATTAAAAAGTTGCTCTTATACAAAAAGAAAATGTTCTCAGATATGTATAAATTAATAACTAAAATAAAATATCAAAATACAATCCTATTTTCAAAGTAAAGTATTGAGAAGCAAAATGCAATAACTTGACAGGAAATCTGAATTAATTAGCCATTGGAAACACCATAAAACTGACGCCATTTAATAAACTAATATACACTCAGATCATGATCTTCAATAAAGCATACCATACAGCTGTCCATCTTAACAAACTTAATCCTTCTAAGTCACCCTGTTGTCATTTTGTCCTAATAAAGAAATTGATAGTTTACATATCTTCTGGAGCTGCAAAAAAGTTTATAAACTGTGGTGCTCACTGATATTTCTCTTAGAAAAAAAGGCTACTCAAAATCTACTATCATGGGAAACAGCAACACTACATATTTTCAAGTGCAATAATAATAGCCTCACTGAACACATCACTATAATGCAATTTGCCTTATTAAAATTTTACATAGCCAAAAACTAGCTGGACAGATCCAAACTTAATTGGACAGAATACAAGGACATGGCAAAAAAACATATATTAGCTAAGAAGCTGTATACCAAATGTCAAAAGAACCAGGCATATTATCAGAACTGCTGTAAAGCTTTAATTGATATTTTATCATGAAGGGCAAAGTATGCGAATATACATAAAGTTATTATATACTCTTTTTAGTTAAAAATAGTAACAGTATCAACTAAGATGACATTTATTTTAAACTGTGTATGCACCAGGATTGTCTTTTGGTACATGTATAGTGGAGTGCTGGCATGTTCGTTTTTGCATGAAAACTTTGTGTGTGTGTGTGTGTGTGTGTGTGTGTGTGTGTGTGTGTGTGTGTGTGTGTGTGTGTGTGTGTGTGTGTAGTACACTTGTATATAAAACTAGCAGGTTTCTGAACATGTATATTCCCCACACTGAGGAGTACAAGGAGTTTAATCTTCCATGTAAAAAATGCTTTATTGTTATTATTACATACAGTTTAAAAGTTCAGATTTTCCCATTTCATTTTCAAACTGTATTTTAGTGTTCTTACTTGTGTATTTTAGTATAGAGCATGTGTGTGCCAAGCTTTTGTCTTACAGCCTTTTCTGCAACAATTTCAAACATATACATTTAACTCTCCTCCACTTATGACATATGTAGCCAGGCTGTTATGAACTATTTTGTCTTTTTCTCTAATGTTTATAAGGATGGCAAATGTAAGTAATTGCCTTGCCATAAAAATTATGTTATCTCCATACATAAAGACTTGTCAGTCTTTTCCAGTACAGGTGAAATATGACAGAAACTGAGTCGTCAAAGGACAAGCCACAAAGCCTTCTTTAATCATGTTAGAACCTCAGAAACAATGGCTGGTATTGTGCAGAGCTAACAGTAAATGACATCACACATTTGGACTCAGAGAACTTAGCCAATCTACTTGCAAACAAATTTAACTCAAACTTTAGTCCCTTCTCTCCTCCAGTATTCTCAGGTCCCATACCTACACCTTCACCTTTCCTTCAAATCTCCAAAGAATAGATTTTCAAGGTGCTATCTAAGGTAAAGAATACTACATCCTTGGGGACAGATAACATAAGAGGCTACCTGTTGGCTAGACTGAAACATGACTTGTCTGATCCCTTAGAAAAGTTATTCAAAGCATTCATCAGAACAGGCTGCATGCTGGATGAATGGAGAAGAGCAACAATAATTCATTTTCACAGAGATGGCGCTTCAATGGACCGGGGTAATTATAAACCCATATGCCCGGGTGGTCTCATCTCCAAGGCTATAGAAAGTAACAGTAGGAAATTAATAAATAAGCATATAGGTAACCAACAGACTCTTGACACAACCTATTTTGAATTTGCCATGTGTAGGTCCTGCCTACTTAAACTGTTCGTCTTCTTCAGAAAAGTAACTGAAGCAATGGATGAGGGCAAGAGAGTTTACACCATATATCAGACTTTGCAAAGGCATTCAAAACCATCCTGCAATCAGGTATCATAGATAAATTCTTCCATTTAAATGTCAATCTCTATGTAGCTCATTGGAATGCAAATTGTTTCATTAATAAAACACAGGGATTTAGGATGGGTGGCTCTGCTTATTCCAAAAGACCTGTCACTAGTGATGTATCCCAGGTTTAGATGTTGGGCCACTTCTCTTTGTTGTTCAATACTCACAGGTTAAACCTAGTGTTAAGAGTTTGTGGCTGACCAGATTTGCAGATGACTGTAAACTTGGTGACATCATAAACTCCCCAAAGAACACCATGATCCCCCCAAAGAGGGCCTGTCCCAAGCAAACAGCCGGTGTCAAAACCATTAACTAAAATTAAATGCCAAGAAGTGTATAATCATGCCATGTGGCATTCAAGACCCCCTATCTAACTATTAGATTAATAACACACCAATGAAAATTGATCTTAGAGTAAGGGATGTATGAACCCACGTCAGAAATGAACTGTCTTTTGAACACCTTGCAGCCTGTTGTAAAGAAGTCCTTTTTCATTGCACAGCTTATATGTAAAGGTATTGTGTCCAGCTCAAGATATGTGATTGTTGCACTGTACTCAGGAATCATTAGGCCAGTCACTGAGTATAATTACCCTTTTGGTATGTATAACTGGAACAACCACAATGATTTCTCACAAGAGAAAACATCAATAGCCTAAATCATAAAAATCATGTGGACTGCCACAAAGCCTTGTCCTTTTTCTCAGCATCATGCAGGCTATGGAGGGGGTGACATCTTTCTCATGTATGGAGCTTCAGACCCTTTTGTGTCAGATATAATAATCATTGATGTTGTATGTACCCACTTAACAGATCTAAATATGTTTTCAAAAATAAATAGGCATATGTCAGAGAATACCATTTCTATGAAAAGCAAAGAAGTTCTATTATCCTGGTCAAATGTAATTTGAATAAATCCCATCCCCAGTGTATCACCCATATCCCTCATGGATAGGAGAAACAACTAAATGTCCCAACATATACTTGTTAAACCCACCTCTGGGTTATTTATATGCAAAATATCAAGACTAAAAATTACCATGGGAATGTAAAGTTAGTCTTCTAGGCTTTTTATGATCCACATAGTCCATAGCCTAGTATGTGCCTAGTAACCTATCAGGGCATTCTACACCAGGTGTAAACAAAGCCTCTAAATTAGCCATTTTGTAGAAATGTGCATGGTGAGCCAGACATGCAATTTGTCTAATTTACTGAGAATGCCCCAGTTAGTCTTATGCGCAGTCTTTCCACCAGTTGATTTTGCTAACAGCAATACTATGATTTGATTATCATTATCTAAAGGAAGAAAAAAGTAAGACTGGTGAATAAAGCAGTGCCCCTTGAACCAGTGCTCTGCTCCGACAGAATGCTAGACTGGGAGACAAGGAGCATGGAAATTGAAGGAGTTATCCTGAAAAGGATGGACAGGTGATGGAAAAGGGACACGGGCAACAGATTGCGAAGACCAACTACTCCCCAGATAAGTGAACAAGCTTCTTAATGAAGGGGGCTGTGAATTCATGCTGTAAACAGCTAGAATAGATGGTGGGTAGAGAATACACAGAAACATTTGGCAGGGTGTGCAATAGGTGAAGGGATTCAGATATTGATGGACAGGAGGAGAAAAGGAAAACTGTATTTAAAGGGCACACTGGACATGCTGAATGTTCCCTCTGCCATCTAGACAAATGAAGTATAATATAATGTATCCAGTGCAGAAAGGAGAACAAGCTAAGGGGTTCTTTTACACATTTTTTTCTATTTTAATCCTTCTTGAGGATTTAAAAGTAGCCGTATGGCAATGAAAATTTGACCTACAGGTACAGGAAAGGTCAGAGCAATTTCATTGAGTTACAAGCTAATCAGTAAAGCAGAAATTAGGTGTGCAATGAATTGCTGACCCAATACAAAAGGACACTAGCAAGGCAAAATATGGTGAAAAAATAATAGACTAACAATAAGCAACATTTCAGTTTAAAAACACAGAGAAGGGAAATTCAGAAATCAATGTAATTACACTTGCACTGCTGAAATACTAAATAACTTTATTAAAGTAATCAGCGTATATTTTTACTGCTTTCTTCTTCTGTGTTTTACAAGATAAACATACAACACTCCCCCCCCCAAAAAAAAAAAAAAAAAAAACAGCTAATAAATGAGTCTTAATATCATCACTCATTCTAGAATGGTGATACGGGCTTATCTTAAAAGGTACTAATACAATTTTTCATTCAAGCAGGAAACATGTTTCAACTGATAACTTATTAAGAATTTAGCTATACCATAAAACATAAATGAATGTTCACTACTGTATATCTATGCCTATACTCATCACTCATTAGACCCATTATAGAGTACAGCACCCCTTTTGGAATGTACCTCACAAGACATCTGCAACAGCTGGAAAGGCCACAGAAGTACCTCACAAAGAGGATTACTGGCTTCAAACAAATGCCCTACACTGACCGCTTAATAAAACTCCAGCTTTACTCCGTAGCATATCGCCTACTCCGAGGTGATCTCTGCCTAACATATAAAGCTATGTCAAACTCAGAGCTGTTGGACATGCTACACCTAAAGGAATCCCAATCCCTCCAAGCTACATGCTCTAGGGACCTAAACCTTGTCACCACAATAAACAGGACACACTGGAGGGATAGATTCCTGTCCCAGAGACTTCCTATACTCTGGAACAAGCTACCCATCTATGTCAAGCAAAGTTCTTCATTAGCACTCTTCAAGAAAAATCTTGATGAGTGGATGGGAAATAGGAAATACACCGCGGGTATCACTTCTGTGTTTCTGCTGGGCAGTGGCACAGGAAAATAACTTTCTTGGATGGCGTAAGCTATGGCACCTTGCTGGCTAGGCTTACGTAGGCCTTTGGGCCAATACCTACCTATGAACCTATGAATCTATGAACCTTTATATATATATATATATATATATATATATATATATATATATGTATAGTGTGTGTGTGTGTGTGTGTATGTGTATATACATATAGATATTTATTGATTGATTCATTTATTTGCTTATTTATTTACATGTGTTTACCAGGTATTGTCCTACTTGGCTGGTAGAAGTCAGTTTTCAGTGGAGACCCAGGGAGAAAAGCTCCAGAAACAATACAAAAATGCAGAAATTACAATAGTAAGATCTGATTAATACCCTATATAATCATATGTTAAAAGTAAAACTAGCTAAATTATTACAAATATGGAACAATTTCACAATGTAATCTACAGATTCTTTGATGACTGAATAAAAATTCGAAGCTGTCAAAGATCATATGGATGCGATTTACTAAAGTATCCCTCAGTGTATTTATGCTAACATTGCATATGTTTCTTGATCCCTTCCATGAATTTTCCTAGTATTTTTTCACATAAAAACATCAACTGTTGCTAACAGCTATTTGTAGTAGTTACATAGAACTGCACCTTAAAACTCAAAAGTAAATATAGTAGATGCTAAAAACCTCACATTACAAAAGGTATTTACAATATTTTCAGTTTCCACACTGTCATCTCTGTCTAACATAAGCAGCTGACATTTATATGTGAGTTTCCTGAATTTTTCCTACATTTTTATTTCTCACAAAAACAATGCCTGATACATTTCCTACTACAAAAAAGACTACCTGGTCACTTGATAAAATCAGACAATATTTTAACTGACCTGATTAAATAATATGACTTAGTGGCAAATGACAGTTATGTACCCTTTTTGTCTATTCACTTCGGAAGACATATCACAAAAAAAAAACAATATACTTCTAGACTGGTATATGCTTCACATGGCATGTGTCCGAAATAGCCTATGAATACAAATCTCCTAGTCGGGTAGAATCAGTTATTATTGGTGGTGTGTGATTTGAAAACCTATCAATTTGGTATGTCTACACACGTGTGGAGAGACAGTTGCTACAATCCATTGTTTTTGGATTAACTGGTATATCCTGGTACTGCACTGATGTCATGCTTTGTTGAAATGCCATATGGAAACTCATGTTTTCATTAATTTAATATGACTGAAAATTCTTAAGCATTTCATCCAGGCTACTGTGTATAAAAAGAAAAAATATATATAACCTATCTCATAATCATAAATGCTATCTCAAATATTTCTCTTTCTTCCTAACTAGAAATAACTAATTCAGCACAGTCAGGGTCATGACATTCCCCACTTCTGTGCTTTCAAGTTAATTGAATTCAACATTCTTAAATAAAAAAAAATAGTGCTTCCCCTGTTTCTGTTAATGATGCTAAAATATTAATTAATCTGTACTGAAAACGTAAAACAATGGTTTAATTAGTACTCTTTAACTGACAACTGAATAATGACTAATAAATATATACACCAATGCAACGCATTTTTCTGTTGTTAGTATGTCACCTTTCTCTTACAATAATATCTTTAGAACATCAATAAAATATTCAGGGTCTTTTAAGTACATTTTAAAATATGGCACAGAGCCTTTGAATTGCTTTTCTAAGAAAATGGAAATAGTTTCTGTTAAGTAAATGGCAATTGCTTTAATGGAATCTTGATATCTTTTATATAAGCCATACATTAAGGGTCACATACAGTATTTATACTTTTCTATAAAAATTTGTGCTGACAGAACAGCATCTTCTAAAGTTCTACCTACTTATTATTTAAACCTGTCCACTGGAATATTATAGAGTGATTTCTTGTTAAAATATCTAATACATTGGCTTAAAATAAGTTGCACCTGTGGCAAATGCCTCCTCTGACTGCAAATTGGATAGTAATGTGATTGTTAGACTTTAATATATATAATGCTGATTATACTATTTTATTCACATTTTCCCATGTTAGATATAACATAAATCATAATGCAACTGCTGCTAACATAGTAGTTTTCACACCAGTACTGCAGCACTGTGATTAAGAATGCAAAATGAAAGGTTTACTTAAAAAAACTTTTATCTCATTTTAAATAGTAATTGTGAAAACAGTCCCTAGTATTCAGGAATCCATAACACCTGGATTTTAAAAACATCAGATTATAATACCTATTTGTAATATTTGCAATTTCCAGAGTGATGTGTCTCCTTAACAGAAACAGCAGAAGTTGATTTGTAATTTACAACCTTTTACTTTTTTGCTGGGTAGAAGGATTGCACACAGTGTTATGAAGAAGTGATTCAAATACAACTATAGGGCTACAGAGATATGAAGCCTCTGGCTTATCACAGGGACTGCTCTGGAGAAAGTCCAGGTGCATTGCTAACAGAATCAGCCCTGTTGTTCTACATAGGTACTATCAATTTCAGGAGGAACTATGGAACAGTTGTTTTACACTGTTTATTGATTTCTGTAAAGTTTTTCTTGTATTTTCACATCCACTACTACTTTATGAGCTATTATCCCAGGGTCTAAATAACTTCTAACTGATTTAACAATTACCTCTATAATAAGACACAGTCCCTGTAATAGCAGGACTCCTCCTCATCTTTAATTCCAGTACAAATGTACATTCTCTAGGGTTCTATCCTGTGTCCCTTGCTATTTAATATCCTTATAAATTACCCATATCCAGCAGTTAAGCAAACTACCCTCATTCAATACGTGGATAATTACACTATCTTATGTTTATCTATGTCCTTATTCAAGCTACTAACACCAATTTAAGAATCCTCTGTATCTATAGAATCTTAGCCAAGAAGCACATAGCTACTACTACACCAAAACAAAGCTAATCATGTAAATCCCAAGCTTGTCTGTGTACATGTTTTCCATCATGTCCTCAGACAAAGAAAAAGCTAATTTAGTCTCCCACACTAAACTCCTAATAGTTATCATTCATGACAATTCCAGATTTGTCCTTCAGATTGAATATGCCACGCAAAAAGCATAACCTAAATGTGGTCTCCTATACCAAATAAATGCTTCTTGACTAACACTGCCTGTGTTATGACTAATTCCTACTTAATTTACAGTCTCCTTTATATATCCCCTATTCCAACAAGCCTCCATTCCATTCTGCTACAAAAATTGGAACAATGTTACAATGAGGTCAGATTATTTTCTTCAAATACACCATATATGACTCAAAATGTAACATTTTAGACCACATAAGGTGTCTAAATCCCCCCAACAAGCAGACATGCAAGACACTTAACCTTGGCAAACCTCCTCTGAAGGTATACCCCATCAGGAGATATAAGATCTCAAGATCAAATTCTAAGTAAAAAAAACACACAAAAATCTAGCAACTCTCATGGTGACACCCCTTACTCTCTCAACATCTTCAAACTCTGTAATACCTTACCCTCTATAATAAAATACCACAATTTGCTCCATTACTTTAAAGGTTTATATCACATCATTGAATCAAAATTATGCAAATGTTTCTTCGTCGAACACCTATTCAGCGAACATACTATCCATCGAACTGAGTTTTCAGTGAAAAGTTTCCTAGGGCAAACCGATGGCTGGCCACCATCTGGAATTTGCCCTTCACCCCACTGTAGGGTGATCTCAGAGTTGGTGCATTTTGTTAGGGGGCATGTGGGGGGCACAGCCTCCCACATTGGGGTGTGGGGGCATAACCCCCCCACCTCTGTCGATGTTAAGTTTTATGGTTTTGTTTGCAGTCACTAGGGAGGACTACTGTCAGTTTGCCCTAGGAAACTTTTCACTGAAATGTTAGTTCGATGAATTGTACGTTTGCTGAATAGGTGTTTAAGGCCGAGGTATTTGTTTAATTGTGATTCGATGAGGTGATATAGACCCCACTTTAAGCTAGCCCATAGTTCCTATCTCCTTGATAACATTATATGCCTACTATACTGATCCCTCAGGTATAACACAGACTGCCAACCTATTCATCCATCAACTAAACCAACTGCTCACTATCTAACATCTAGTCTGCTAAAGGCCCCTCCTCATCCCCATTTTCCACCCAAATAAATATAACCAGCTTTAATATTTAAGTGCTATAGGCAGGTGGTCTTTTATGACACTATAAGACAGATAGATAGATAGATAGATAGATAGATAGATAGATAGATAGATAGATAGATAGATGGATAGATAGCAGATAGAAAGACTAAATAAATAAATACGTAAACAAACAAACAAACAAACAAATAAATAACTAAATAAATAACCTGGAAGCACTGCAAATACCTGTTTGAGTACTTGTTCTTACAGAAGTTGAGTTGTATGTCAAGTGATATTGCTAATGTTGTACAAATGAGACTGCTAAATGTTATTTTCAGCACTAAGTAACTCCTATTTTCAATAAGTCAGTTACCCGTCATTCAGTCTGGAAGTGGATGCTTGGATCTCATAATTCTCTCTCTAAATGTGTTAATTTATCTGTTTTACAGTCTTTAACTTAACTACTGCTGAAAATGTTTTGATTCTGGAATTTCTCTAAATCTACTTTTTATTTGTAGAGCTTTTCTCTTCAGGTCTTGCTTATATGTGGTGGATAACTTCTTTGGACTTTCATGATTAACAAATGCAATAAATAATCAAGCAAGCAAATAAATACACACATAAATAAACAAACTGATTTTATCTTACTGATCAGAATACATCAGAAAAAGCTGTGGCCCATTGTGCTTTTAAGAGACAGTTTGCTATTTTTTTTCAAGGGAAATGGACTATGTATACTGGAGTTTTTCTCCCTGGGCCTCCACTAAAAATGGGCTTCATGCCCAGTCGGACTTTCAAGGTAAACAAATACCAAATAAATAAAATGTGTTTAGTTCCAATGATAAATTAATAAAGGAAGGTTTGCGAATATTTTGGTTCAGCTATTTCTCTGTTTTGTGTGGGCATTTCTGGTTTTGTTTTACTTTTCATATACACGATTCTTAGGCATCTCCCTCTCTTCTACATGCAAAATGATTTAGTGTGTGAAATAGCTGGATTAAGAATGTCTCATAGTTTAGATGAACCTGACACACATTTAAGCTACTGGCTAAAATTTATTAGGGAGATCCATAAAAACTAGCATTAATTGTTTCTTGCAATATCTAGATTACATCAGGAGGCAAGGAAAACTTTTGTTGACTTGTTTACTTGATAGTTTTAGTTACTATGCAAGGCTCTGTAAACAATGAAACCCATTCCATTTGCCAATACTGCCATTTTCTTTTCTCTAGATTTATCATTTGTTAATAGATATAGATTTACTTGGGTTTATATTAGCCGAACGGAAACACTACTGAGCGAATCTCAGTTGAGTGACACATAAAGAAGATTGAACGGAGATCGCAGTAGGGAATATGTCCCTTTACTTCAATGTAGTGCAATCTTGGAGTTGGTATATTTAAGTAGGGAAGGGTGCAGGGTATATTTAAGTAGAGAAGGGTGCAAGGGGGCTTGTCCCCCTGCATAAAACACTGTGACAGTTTACGTGTTTTACTTGTTTAGTTTATTGGATTCAAAATTAGCGGTTTTTGCTCTTTATGTGTCGCTCAAATGGGATTCGCTCAGTAGTGTTTTCGTTCTGCTAATATAGACCCAATTTAATCTTTAAATATAAGTTGACCAGTCATTTACAATAGAATGAAAAGTATTAACATGTTACTCATGCTCATTTATTTTAAAGCTGTGATTATATGCAGCCATTTTACTACACACCGTTCAAGATATCCTATAATATGCAAATCAGCACTAGGTTTTGTATGATTATTTTGCACCAGCACACAGATCCTCATAATAAGAACATTTGCTTAGAAATACTACTTCTTGCCTCTTTCAATTTGTTATAGATATTACAGGCACAAACATCTCCATGTGTTTTTGTAGTCTTTTAATATGTAAAAATACTGTTTTCTTGTTGTTTTTACACAATTAAAAAAAGAAGAAAACACTGATTGCTTTTTAATTTAAAGTCACAAAGTACTGCAGTACTCCCACACAAAGTGTGTTCAGTGACATGCAGGAATTTATTTTCTTATGTAAATAAAATTCACTCTGCTTACTCATTTCACCCTTCGGTCATTAGTTTGCTGCTTTCAACATGCTGTTTATTGTTATTTCCATTAATTTGCTTTCTTGCATTGACTGTCCTTTTTATGGTTATTAAATTCAGTGTGTATTGATTAATCTGTATTGTGATATTTTGAACTTTCTTCTAATACTGTTAAATTTACTCTATGTAGTCTTCTGCCATTTCAGCCATTAATACATATAACCATCATTTCTTCATTACTACCATACCAAAAAAAAAAAAATA